>NC_058405.1:14086586-14327074 GCF_002201575.2 Neomonachus schauinslandi | reverse complement strand
GCTTGTGTTCCCTCTCTCGCTGTGTCTCTCTCTGTCAAATAAATAAAATCTTTAAAAAAAAATAAAAATAAAATAAAAAAATAAACCCTTTGTCCACATATAAGATAAAATGGTTGAACCATTATGCTATTCTGTATAGGAATCGCTCTTCTCATGGAGCTATTTATCATCCATCTGTGCATGTTGGTTAAAACATTTTCTTTTGGAAATCAAGGAGATGGCTCAGAATGCAGAGAATTATAATACAGTCAAAATCCATGTTGAATAGGATCCACTGAGGAGGCTGGTATTTTATTAAAGTACAGTTTAAATTTTGCATTGTACTTTATTATTTTCCATTAGGGGAAAAACATGTTGACAGTCATGGACCAACTGGATTACTTCAGCTACCCCAAGATCCCAACTATTGCCTGAATCAATCAATTACTAAAAGTAAAGCTTTCATGTGTTGCTGCTGGTTTGTTTATTCATTTATTTATTTAGTTTGGAACCATCAATGCACAGAGGTTTTGCATGATGCTCTCAACAAGGAGTTTCACGAAGCCTGTCTTTTGTCCCACATTGTGCATCAGGAGCCATTTGCAGGTAACCGTGCCAGGTCATTTGATTGCTGGCCATCTGGTGTAGCCTTGGCCTCTGAGTCTTAGAGCCATGGAGCCCCCAGCAGTGGACTTACCACCCATCCTGGTATAGAACAATCATTTGGCCAACTTTGTTGGCTTTTAAGCTGTCAGGTGCCCTTTGGTATGCCTTGACTGCCATGGATTCATCTGTGTTTTGTTTGCTGGTAAATAAACCTCAAGATATTTAATCATATACTTTTAGTCACATCCAGGTTAGGATGTGTTACATTTGCATTTATGGAGTTTAATCATAGAGCAAGTGTGAAAGACTTCTATATGGATACGCAGAATGAATCAAAATAGCCATGTTGAGTTATTTGAGTAAAAGTTAGACATGGTTTTAAGAGCAGTGAGTCCATGGATTGTAATTAGAAGAGTTTAATATTCACAAGGATGGTGTGATATAGTTTCTAAAGGGTTGCCATCACATTTATGCCTAAGAAATATATTCTTCATGAATATGCGCCAAGGCAGTATTAATTTGCTAAATGAGATGGTAGTTACAAGGAATAATTAACTAAAATGATTTCAAAGGATTCTGCAAACAAAACAGGTCATGTAAATAAACCTTCAAATTCGAATGGGCCCATTGGTTTAGAGCTCATGAAAATGTGATCATACCTAAAATCTGACAATAGTAAAGGAAAAAATGTCACTCATCCTATACTTTTTGAAAGTTTATGAAACTTCTTACCATTGGCTACATCTCCTGTTCCCTCCCCTCCACCCCAGCCCCGTTTTACTGACATGTAATTGACATCTATCCCTGTATGAGTTTTGGGTGTACAGCATAAAGGTTTGACCTACATATATTGTGAAATAATTGCCACAATAAGTTTGTTTAACAGGCAGCATCTCATAAAGATACCATAAAAATAAATGGGAAAAAAAGAAAAAAATGTTCTTTTTCTTGTAGTGAGAACTTTTAGGATTTGCTTTGTTAACTTTCCTGTATATCATAGAGCAGTGATAACTATAGTCATTAAGTTATGCATTCCATCCTTAGTACTTACTTATCTTATAACTGGAAGTTTGTGAGTTTGTGCCTTTTGACTGCCTTCTTCCAATCTCTGCCCTTCTCGGCCTACACCTCTGGTAACCACAAGTCTGATCTCTTTTTCTAATCGCCTACATTCTTAAGCTAACAGCTGGGAAAGATTTGTGGAAATCCTATTGATTTGTTAAATACTCAATCAACTTATAAGTTAGAAATAAATGTGTATACCAGATTGATATAAATAACAGTTAATTATTTTAAAAACCTGTCCCAATGTATATATATATTTCTTCTCTGTATGAAACCCATTGATATGCAGGCCTGGCATTTAAAAAATTGAGGCATTTATCTGTAAGGTAATTAGTGCATTCCAGTCCTCTAAACTCACCTTTCCTCTACAAAAAGCACTATATATGGGAATATGAATATGTAATATTTAAGCTCTTAATTAGCACAGTGGATGAAAGACTGTAAGAAATGGATGGATTATTATAAACCCTCTAGCTGAAATCTTTATTTTATAGATGAGAAGACTCAGGACCAGATCACTGGAGGGACCAAGATGTTAACAGTGACAGAGTCAATGTTTGCACTCTGCTTTCCTCTCTCTCTGGTCATTATTCTTTTCACGTTCCAAGAGAAAACAGAACATTCAAAATAACTTAATGCTAACTGAGGACCAACTCAGCAAGGAGACAGACTGTCACTTTTGAACTGGGCTTGAAATTTCTTACTTCCGACACTTTTTTTGTAGTGTCAATGACAGTATCTCTTCAGGGCTGAAATGAGTTATTTTTCTTTGCCATTTTAATTTCAATAAAATGTAAGAATGTCTTTAATATACAAACTAAGCCTTTTAATTTAAAATTATCTTTAATTTTAGTATCATTCGAAATATTGCATAGGATATTTAATTCAGCCCAATAAGCATGAACTGAATGATCTTCTTCCATGAGAAGCTCATAATTCACATCTAAGGACTCTTAGATATTAAAAAAGTCTTTGTAGATCCTTAAAAGTGCCATGTGGTATGCTTAGATCATTCTTCCAGTCTTCAACAAACTCTTCCCTTTCTCTCATCCACCACACTCAATCTGTCACCAAACTTGGTTGACTTTTACCTCTTACGTATATGCCAATGCATGCTCTCCTCCTTACCCTGTAACTGCGCTAATTCAGGTTGTATCACTTCTGGGATGACTTTTGCAACAGCCTCCAGTCTCTTACCTCTTCTCTTAATCCCAAACAGTTCAGCTTTCTTAACATACAAGTTTAACAAGTTAAATTGAGACAGCCAGAGCTTAAACAGGCCAAGATTTCTTCTTAGTGGATGAGGTCAGTAGGTTAGCATCTCAGATACTAGTAACCATTTCTAGCCTGTGATGCCAGAAAATTATTTAATAACGAAAGTAATGGTGGGGCAGGAATGGTCACAGTCCTATGTCATATGAAAATTTTTATAAGGTATCAATTTTAAAGATTAGGCAAATATGGAAACACTGGAGTATTCTTTTAAAAAATATTCTCCTCCAAAAAATTAAAAAAAAAATATTTTCCACCTCTCTTGGCAGATTGTAACCTCTGTGTTCTCTTAGCTTCCTCTCTCAAATATATATGTGCTGAGGAAGCCGGGTAAACCAGATGTCTGGTTGTAGGTGTGGCTCCTTTACTGCTTAAATTTCTTCAAGTCTGTTCTTATGGCCCTTAATGCCTACTGAGAAGACTGCTTCCGTTGGAAACAGGCTTAGTCAGTTTTCCCAATTTGTTCCAGAATAGAATGGCCACAGCTGGTAATCAAGAGTTCAGTGGTATTTAGGGCTCTAACACTTCTTGCGATAAGGGGTAGGCCACTTTTTTAGGCCCTAGTCAGGGACTAAGCTTCTCTTTCAATTTTTTTTTTTCCTGAGAAGTTTTTTATTTTATTTCCAAGATCAAATATTACAACAAGACATTTACATGTATTTATAAAAAATGCAGCAGTTGAATTTATAGATCAGAGATTTCCTTGAGTTTGGTCCCTCTCTCAGCATGGTGAGCTGATGTCTTCAAAAGACTTACCCAACTCCCCTCCCTCCCCTACCTGATATATCTATAGATACACATATTCTCTTTCAATCTTAAGTCTTATCCTGTTTTCATGTTGACTCTCTCAATAGGATAAGGGCTTTTATATCTTTTGTAGTTTTGGTTTAAAATCAGCATAGTATCATTTTTGTAAAGCTACACCTAAAGTTTGATAAATTAACTTTAGAGGTGACATGGTTCATATCTGGTAGAAATATGGTTTGTATGAAATATGTAATCCTCATTGTGCAGGACATTACGAAAGGCATGAAGTTAGCTTTTTGCCAATAATCTTTGTAACAAAGAGCTTAGAGTGTGGTCCTGTTATTTGAGTTTTCCCTACCTTATGGTACATTGTTTAGCACTATGATAGAGAATAGTTAAGAATACTGCAGACTCAAAATCATTTTTGTACAAAGTGAGGCTTAGATCTTTTATTTTTTTTTTATTTTTTTTTTTAAAGATTTTATTTATTTATTTGACAGAGAGAGAGAGAGCGAGAGCAGGAACACAAGCAGGGGGAGTGGGAGAGGGAGAAGCAGGCTTCCCACCGAACTGGGAGCCCGATGTGGGACTCGATCCCAGGACCCTGGGATCATGACCTGAGCCGAAGGCAGACGCCCAATGACTGAGCCACCCAGGCGCCCAGGCTTAGATCTTTTAAAGAAAAAAATATACGCAAAGGTGAGAGAATTGTAATATCAAACACTCAGAATCATTCAGTTTTATATACTATGTGACAACTAATTGATATATTTAATTATTTTATTTTATTGACTGTAGAAAAAACAAGTGGTGAAGGTGGCTAAAACATTAAAATATTACTGCCTCTCTATATTTGCACCAAGAAGATCTTCTTGTTAAGTTTTCATTTATTAATTTTTGCTTTGTGGTCTTCTTGAAAGGAAAGCTTTTGGCTAATATGCTTATATTATTTGGAAGAGTTCTGTGTGCTCCAAAGGATGTTGGAAAGACTCTTTCTTTTCCAGCATCTGAGTTAAAAGATAAATTGTTTTTGTAATAATAATAGTATTGTAAAAATTTTTATAGTATTTCTGGAGAACAACGAAGAGTGGTGTCTATTACAGTATTCCAGTGGAGTTTCTAGCAAGTGTAATTGTTCCTATTTTGTAGAAAAAACAAACTATGTTAAGTCAAATTTATCATTAATAGCCGACTAAACTCTACTCTCAATTTTAAGTAAATGGTCTAGTGCTAAGTCTGCTGTTGCAATATGAATATATTTTCTCTCTCTCAGATCCCATGTGGTTCTTTCTTCCCAGTGTGTCCTATACTTGGTTCCAGGCACGCTGTCTTGAGCATACCAAACACTAGGTGAACATATAGTAAAGGAGGGCCAGTAAGGGGTAAAAGGAGGGAGAGAGGAAGGAAGGAGGGAAGAAAGGAAGGAAAAAGGAAGGAAGAAAAGTAGGGAAGAGTCAAGGAAGGGAGGAAAGGGTGGAAGGACCTGCTCCTTACTAGCTATGAGGACGTTTGCCTGAGCTGCTGTTTTCTTATTTGTAAAATGGGGGAAATGATACTTACCTTTTGTGATTAGTCAGGGATTACCTGAGAGAAAATTTGTAGAATGTATAGTATGGTTAATTACTTTCTCTTTAATTCTTTCTTTGAAAAATTCTATACTTCCTCCAGAGATCTTCCCAAGCCCAGTTTGGAAATCCCAAGACCTCAGCATATAGATACATAGGTTACACTACACTAAATTGAATTTTAACGTTCTCTCGATGGCTTCCTTTTGATCTTTCACTAGGTCTGTGTGGTGTGCTAGGGAACCATTTCCTACCTCTTGATCATTGACATCCTATTGGTAGCTTGATATTGGCCATAGAAATTGCCAAACCGATTTTTCCCTCAGCTATTGTCAAACATTTACCAGCATAGCACTGTCCTATAGAGGCCCTTGGGTATGGGTAATGGGTATCCCATTGGTATCCCCTATGAGAAGTCAACACTTATAGATGGTGGCAGCATTGATTTGATTAGTAACAATTAGAAATGAAAAACAAGTGTATGGCAAAGATAAGCCAAGGAATTCAAGGAGAAATATATAGTCATCTCTGGTCTCAGAAATAACTGTCTTTTTCATCTAGACAATTAACAATATAGGTATCTAATTTTTAAGCATGTAGATTATAGATTTATTAAGGATGACTTACCTTATGTAATGTTCTATAATGTTCTTACTATATGATTAAATATTTCTGAATATCTTGTTTTTTCTTTGATCCACTCATTCTTTTGAATAATCCATTTTTGGCTAACTTAATACTTTACATTTTAACAAAGGCTAACTCTAACATTCTTATCAGGCAGATAAGCAGTCTATGTCTTTGACCCATAAACATGAATTGTTAAAAAAAATGTATTTTACATTTCAATTTATTGGTGGATAAGAGTTTTATTTCTTCTCCTACAGAAGGATAGATGGAATATTTTTTCCTCTTTATTCCTCAAGAGCCTTTTAAGCATAGAAAAGTAGTGGACTGATTAGTAAAAAATCCTAAAAATTCCTTGCCAATTAAAAAAAACCCCACAAATAAGACATTAAAAAAAAACCCCATTAAACTTATCATCCTTATCTATACTTTCATATGTGTAATACTTCAGCATTTACACAGCGCTTATAACTGAGCATTAATAATACCATTTATTAAGCACTTACAGGTGTCAGTTTTTCAGTGAAGCGCTGTACATATCCTATTATGTATGTATGTATTTTATCTTCACAACAACCTTAGGAGATTTCTAGATGAGGTATCATAATATTCCCCATTTTACAGATAAGAAAACTGAGTCTCAGGGTTATTATGATCTGCTGAGTAATCTAGTTCCTAGATTTGCAAAACGCCTAGACATTCCCTTTGCTGCTGTACAGAGTTCTGAGCAGGTTCTGCTTTTTTCTAGCTGTGTGGACTTGTGCAAACCACTTAACCTATCTTTGCTCATTTTACTTACTGTAAGATGAGGATAATAACCCCACTTTACAGATTTATTATGGCTGTTAAAGGTGTGTAGTGCCCACTGCTTAGAAGTGCTAAACAGAGGCTTTGTACTGTTATTCTTGTCATGGCGACTATTACAAGATGTTTTCCAACAGTAACCTTCCATTCTCATTTTACTTCTTAACTTTCCATTAAAAAATATATTTTAATTGACTGAAGGAACTTAGGTGGCTGTAGTAACACAGTTGTTTCACATTTCACATTGTTAAAACACACCCTAAGGTGACCCTCAGTGAATCATGCCTTTGTATAATCCACCCCCTTGAATGGTGGGTAGAAGTTGTAACTTACTTCCAGCAAATAAGATTTGGCAAAAGTGATGGGATGTTCCTCCAGCTGGCCCTTCAGCATCATGGACAGGCTGTCATGTTGTGAGAGACCAAAGGAGAAGGCCACATGGCATACAGACAGCCTCTAGGAGCTTATGGTGGCCACCAGACGACACCCAGCAAGTAGGATAGCAACCTCAGGAATGGGATATTCCCATACCACATGAGCTTGGAAGAGGACCTCAAGCCCTAGAAATGAATGCAGCCTGGCTGACCCCATAATTATAGCCTTGTGAGAACCTGAGCAGAAGACCAATATGCTGTGCCCGAACTCCTGACCCCCCAAAATTACCAAATAATAAATGTCTTTTTTTTAAGCCACATTTATTACCACATTTGTGGTACTTTGTTATGCAGCTGTAGGTAACTAACTGATAGATGATGCATCTATTTCTGAATACCTAACTTTGACCCATTTTTGCCACATTAGTAGTAGACATTAAGGTATATCTTAAATTTAATTTGTAATTAGAGCAAAATAAAAGCTAGTTTTTTAGGTTTTTAAAGGGCCATTAATAATTTTTAATTATCAACAAATTTAAAATGTGAGTGTGATTACAGAGCTAAAACAAACCCTTGTAGACTCAAAGTGATGTTAGAGTTTCTCAACCCTTTTATTTTATAAATGAGAAAATTGAATCACCTTTACACTACATTCCATTGCCTCTATGAATTATGAAATTCTCACTGAGATTTTTCTTACCTCACTAAATGAGATTTCCAACAAGGTTTCAAAGGATGTTGAAACAACATTCCTTATATTTTTTATTTATAGGAGGGAAGAAATGCCCAAAGTTGCTCTGTACAAAGAAAATACTTCAATGTTAACAAGAGCCCTACCCATTATAGAAGATCACTGATAGTTGCCAGAGTGGAGACAGGCCTAGAGGTATCCAAGAGTCATCCATGTCCACTGGCTGGTGCCATCAGTCATGCTCTTCCTCTTCTCATGGGCTATCAGTGGGTTGGCTTCTGATTTAAGATTGGGTGATCCAAGTTTAATAAGTTTACTTGTGTGTCTACTGCAGAGAATGCAATATTTAGTTAAGTCATTGACTGATGCCTATAGAATAAGTAAACACTCTGCATCTTCCCATTTAAGGTCTTTCCTCAGTGATCTGGCCTAATTTACTGCTTCAGTTCTGTGACACTCTGCTCCAGGACTCAAACTTTCTTTTCAAGGGAGACTGGTCTTGTCATTTCCACCTTTGGGTTTTGGGCACGCAACTCACTACAAGTTTGAACTCTGCTTTTCCTTCAGAGAGGGAAGTTCAAATCTTCCATCCCTTCAATGGGGGCTGCCTCTGCCTGTCTCAACACACTGGGAATAGTACTGAAATCACACACACACACACACACACACACACACACACACACACACGCACGCGCGCACACACACACACTCACACCCGTGGCTCCCTAAACAGACTGTAAATTCTTTGAGTTGAGCAAAGAGTGTCATATACCAATTTTCATCCCCTGCAGTATCTAGTAATGTGCCTTGATAAGTATTAATTTGATGTTTATTAACTGATTAATTAATTAATTGGTTAGTGGGTGATGGACATAATTAGAGGGATGATAACAGGAACTTATCACAGTTGATGGGAACTAGAGAGTTAGTAAAGACTGTAATTAGAGACCTAATAACAGGAGTGTATTGGGAAAGGGGTACTGGTGAACAGGAGGCCACCGGGGAGGAGTGACAAGAGAAGAGGCATTGAGACTGTGGCAGAGGGAAGCTCCTTGCAATGGCGTAAGGCTGTGTGGTTTTGGGGTTGGGGGTATAGGATAATTCTTTGACTAGGAGCAGAAAATATGTTGTAGTTCGTACAGGATATTTTCCTCTCGTCCATGTCGTGTCACTATAATGTCCTTGACTTATACTCCATCACGATTTCAGAGCATTTTCTTTTCCTCTTCCTAACAGTAAACTTAAACCCTGGTTTCCAGACCCAGAGTGTTAATTTGAAGATAATGAAGATAATAGAGAGCTAAAATCTAGAAAAAAATTTTTTTAAGGCATATCTTTCTGGAATGAAATGATATGAATGTGAAACTGAGTATCTCTAATTTAAAATGTGTTGATTATTGCATGTTTAATTATTTTAAGGAGGGATTGGGAAGACATGGAAGTAATTAAGTGGTGTGGAGACCAGGTGAGGAGACACAAGAAGCTACACTCTCCTTTAACTGTGCATCTTCTAACAGAAGACTTTCCTTTTCTTTTGTACTTACGTTTTTTTCTTCATTTCCTTAATTGAAAAGATCTTTGTTACTATGGAACATCATTCTGGTTTTAACTCCAACTTGTAGGGG
The DNA here is from genome assembly GCF_002201575.2 of Neomonachus schauinslandi. Lineage (NCBI taxonomy): Eukaryota > Metazoa > Chordata > Mammalia > Carnivora > Phocidae > Neomonachus > Neomonachus schauinslandi. The sequence goes on along the minus strand of NC_058405.1, from coordinate 14,317,719 downwards.
TCATTTGACACAGTGTCTGACCCTCTAAGCCCTCTAAGTTGGGTGTTAATACAGACTTAATAAGCATCCTTTTTTAAAAAAAGATTTATTTATTGGGTGCCTGGGTGGCTCAGTCGTTAAGCGTCTGCCTTCGGCTCAGGTCGTGGTCCCGGGGTCCTGGGATCGAGTCCCACATCGGGCTCCCTGCTCGGCAGGAAGCCTGCTTCTCCCTCTCCCACTCCCCCTGCTTGTGTTCCTGCTCTTGCTGTGTCTCTCTGTCAAATAAATAAGTAAAATCTTTTTAAAAAAAAAAGATTTATTTATTTAAGAGAGAGAGAGGGAGGGCATGGGGGGAGGGGCAGAGGGAGAAAGAGAAACTCAAGCAGACTCCATGCTCAGTGGAGAGCCCAATGCGGGTCTTGATCCCAAGACCCTGAGATCATGACCTGAGCCAAAACCAAGAATCTGATGCTTACACAACTGCACCATCCAGGTGCCCCAGCAGCCTTTGTTTTTTCATAATGCAAGTCACAGTTCAACATGCCAGTGGTAGCAGGTCCCAGGTCCCTGGTTCCCTTGCTGGATGTCCCTTAGTAAATTGATAGCTCTGCCAGAGCTGCACACACCTGTTCTGCCTGTAAGGATTGGAAGTGCCTGAGTGCACTCAATGAGTCTTGGTAAAAACTATCCCTTCTCATGTTCATAGAGTTTTATTTGTTGAGTGTTACAATTGTGATGAGCATACACATTCATGAGTCAGAAATACTCTTTAACACCCTTTTTATTTACTGTGTAAACTTGTGTAATAATAATTCAATAATTTGTGCGTTAAAGAGCGCATCAACCCAAACTCTCCAAACTACTTGGGACTCTTTAAAGTTGATATAACATATGTTTAACTTACTGTCTATTTGTTAACTTACTGTCTATAAGATGGATGCATAAGCTATGAGACCTTGGGTCAAGTTATTTAGCTTCTTAGATTTTCATCTATCTAATGAGGACAATAATAACATTCACCTCATAAGATTGTTAGGTGGATTTAGTGAGATAATATACATAAACTGCTTAGAACAGCCTGGAATATATGAATAGCATACACATTTTAGTTGTTGGGTGGTCTGAAATGGTCAGTGTTAATGTGACCATTCTTGGTACTGTATTTGTTAACTGAAGCATAATTTACATGCAATAAAAACGCACAATTTTAATTGTGCAGGTTTTTTTTTTACTTTTGACATCCATGTATGCTTACATAATTCACACTTCAACCAAGATATAGAACATTTATGTCACCCCAGAAAGTTACTTGTGCCCCTTTGCAATCAATCCCCTGTCTCCCAGAGGGAAAAAAAAGATTCTGATTTCTGTCACCAGTGATTAGTCTAGAACTCCAAATGGGTGAAATCGTAGAATATGTACTCTTTTGTGTCTAGCCTCTTTTCTGCAACATATTTTTGACCTTCACTTACGTTGTTGCGGGTGTCAGTTTGATCCTTTTCCTTGCTGAGGCATATCATAGTACATGAATATACGATTTGTTTATCCAGTCTCCTTTGGTTTATTTCCAGTTTGGGGGTTCTTATGAATGAAACTGCAATGCATATTCTTATATACATCTTTTTGTGGATATATGTTTTCCTTTCTCTTGGGTAACACCTAAGAGTAGAATCGCTAAATCAGTAGGTAGGCACGTGTTAGCTGTTTTGTTTTGTTTTGTTTTAGAGAGGCGGAGAAGAAGGGCATAGAGAGAGAGAATCCTAAGCAGGCTCCACACTGAGCACGGAGCCTGATGTGGAGCTCGATGTCATGACTCCGAGATCATGACCTGAGCAAAACCAAAAGTCAGACACATAACCGACTGAGCCACCCAGGCAGCCCGGCATGTGTTTGCTTTTTAAGAAGCTATCCAACAGTTTCCCAAATGGTTTTGCCATTTCTGTATTCTTACCAGCGGTGTATGAGATTTCCAGTTGCTTCATGTTCACACTGATTTCAGCCATTCTAGTGGGTGTAAGAGGATCTCATTATAGTTTTCATTTCCATTTCCCTGTTGACTAATGATGAGGAGCTTCTTTTCATGGGCTTACTGGCCATTTGCGTATCTTCCTTTGTGAAGTGTCTATTCAGATATTTTGCGAATTTGTAATTGGTTTGTTTGTTTTTATTAGTGATTGTGTTTATGCAATTTCAATACTTGTTAACAAATTCTTTGTGTATGTACAGGACATTTACAATGTATTTATTCCATTTGTCAAAGGAAGGAAATCACTGCTAGAGTGGTTTACTTGTCCTCAAATAGACTCAGTAAAGTATTAATACCTTTGTTTTAGAGTTTCACACCAAAACCAGAGCCAAAGCAGGTGTTGCTACCATCTGAGAACGATAATCATTTGCAGATGCTACATATGGTATTTCTACTAACTCAGATCCTACATTATGTAGTTCTCTACATTTTTACACTTTTGTGACTTAATCATTTCCTTCCTACATTTGTTTTAATTGGTCTCTTCAAGTAAACACAATCCCTTTGAGAATATGAGAATAATTAGTTTCTATGAATTGGGTATATGCAACAAATTTTTTTTTAGGTAAGGGGAGCAAATGTCTTTTGGGGGGGGAGTTATTGCCTTCTATGTACAATAATGTAGCTGTGAAATTTGAATGCTTTCATTAGCTTGTATCAGGGTCATTATAGTAGTGACAGCTAAGAAATGTTAATACATATGTAGAAAATGTGTTTGTTAATGGTTCTCAGGCAAAGACTGTGACAGAGCTGCCCTTAATTCCATAAACATAAGGCGTAGTAATCCCTTTAGTTGACAGGTGCTTAAATGGGCAGATTGGATGAGTAATTGGGTTGTTCTCCTAATCCTTAGCTTTGAATATAAATGAGAAATATCTCGATATTTTTATTTGTCTTCAGTAATGTCTTCTAATTGATTTATTTTAAAATGAACTGTTTCTGTAGAATGGTGATTTCTTTTAGCATCTGTTGTTCATAGGAGAGGGGTTACAATTATAAAACATTTCTAAAGGAACATACCTTTTAACACTCAACTGTGTTTCTAGGACTGAGGAAGTCATCCTCCAATTATTTCTTTTTTGTTTTTGTTTTTTAGTTTTGTTAAAAAACATTCAGATAATTCAGGAAATAGGGGTTTGGGAGTGGTGTTGATAAAAAAGAGGGAAGTCATGGGGTGGGAGTTCGGGGTCAATTATTTCATTTTAAATAATGTTATTTTAGGGGAAAAACAACTATTCCCTAGGAATAAGATGAATTCCTTTGGAGGCTGCTCTATGCCTTATATGCCCCCAGGATACGGTTCAGTTATACTCTGTGACCCAAAAATTTTAAGATAGTTTCCAAAAGAGTCTAATGTGCTTTCAGGAGGCAGTGCTTGTCCTGGAAAGACCTGGCTCAATATTCCTTTTTACTTGATGACAAGGAGAGAAATTACTTAACATTTTAAAGAGTGGGCTGGTATATTTTTGAACCTTTTGTTGCAATCTCTCATCTGTCAGCGTGATGAAGGATTGGGGAAAAATTTTAGAGTAAGTAAGAATTGTGGCATGAGAGACATTTTGTGGAGCACATAGGAAGCAAAGTTTGGAAGGAAAAGTTGGGGCGCTCTTCAGTGCCAAATCAGGCTAACCAGCCAAGAAGCTCGCAAAAGGTCAGTACCTTAGCAGCAATGGAGTAGGCAACCCCTCACACCAAAGTGTGAGGGAAGGGAAGGACAGTGAAATGCTGGCGAGTGAGGTCAGGTAATGGAATATAGTCAGGGAAGGACAGTGAAATGCTGGCGAGTGAGGTCAGGTAATGGAATATAGTATATCCAGAGAGACCCAAGGGCAGAAAACATCTGAGTAGCCCAAATTTTGTTTTGTATTTTCCCCCAAGTTTAAGTGTCTTTCTATATTTTGCATCCATATACACCACCCTTTGTACAAACATTTGAAAATCTAGTTCATAAACACATGTAAATTTTTAATTGGTTAGCATTGGTTATGTTAACAAATGTTGACGTTTTATTATGGGAGGTGGTGAACAATATGAAGGTTTTACTATATGTGGAAATACAATGTTACCATGTTTGGTCATGGTTGATGGGAACTCCTAGAAGGAAGGATCCATGTATCTCTTCATTTTTGTACCTTCTGGATCTAACGTAGTGTTTTGCTTCTAGTAGATACACAAGGAACATCAATTAATGGAATAAAATCAGATTTATGAGATTTCTACCAGACTTGGGTACTTCTTAATAATGATCTTTTTTGATGGGATGTGACAAACCCCTTTTCTTAAATAGTATGTACATCCAACAGTGTTGCTACATTTTTTTACCTCCTTTGCTGGTATAAATTACCTTCCTAATGCGGAAAAAGATTACCTATGGCATAGCAAATCAAGAATCTTTGGAATGATTTTTTCCATTGGTGTTTAAGGCCTGGAACACAGAAAGGGACACGTTTGGAAATACAATGGGATTTCAGAGGATTATTTACATTTTCTTGCAAGTGCCTTTGGTATGGTGTTTAATTACTTTTTTTTTTTTTTAGAAAAAGAGCAGGTATTTATTTTAACACATCCTAGAGAAAGAAATAAAATTAGCACTGCAAAGACATAGGTGCAGTGATATTATTTCTTAGGATGAAACCAAAGCCGGTACAAATTAGATTAAATACTAAAATAAGAATAGTACAGATAAGAAAGGTGAAATATAAATATTAACATGTATAAACAATGTATTATACCATGTTGTAGATGTTTATAATCCAGAAAATGGTTAGGACAAGTATGATACCTATAAAACCAGATACCAGTTAAGATAGCATAACTATGACTCCCGATGCTCTCCTTGAGCCACATACTGGAGGAGGAGCCAGGATATCTGGTCTTTTTTTTTTTTTTTTTTTTTAATTTTTATTAACATATAATGTATTATTTGTTTCAGGGGTACAGGTCTGTGATTCATCAGTTTTACACACTTCACAGCGCTCATCATAGCACATACCCTCCCCAGTGTCCATCAGACGGCCACCCCATCCCTCCCACCCCCCTCCAGTCCAGCAACCCTCAGTTTCTTTCCTGAGATTAAGAGTCTCTTATGGTTTGTCTCCCTCTCTGGTTTCGTCTTGTTTCATTTTTCCCTCCCTTCCCCTATGATCCTCTGCCTTCTTTTTCAAATTCCTCATATCAGTAAGATCGTATGATACTTGTCTTTCTCTGATTGACTTATATCGCTTAGCATAATACCCTCTAGTTCTATCCACGTCGTTGCAAATGGCAAGGTTTCATTTTTTGATGGCTGCATAATATTCCAGGGTGTGTGTGTGTGTGTGTGTGTGTGTGTGTGTGTGTGTGTATGCCACATCTTGTTTATCCATTCATCTGCTGATGGACATCTAAGCTCTTTCCATAGTTTGGCTATTGTGGACATTGCTGCTATAAACATCGGGGTGCACGTACCCCTTTGGATCACTACATTTGTATCTTTGGGGTAAATACCCAGTAGTGCAATTGCTGGGTTATAGGGTAGCTCTATTTTCAACTTTTTGAGGAACCTCCAGACTGTTTTCCAGAGTGGCTGCACCAGCTTGCATTCCCACCAACAGTGTAGGAGGGTTCCCCTTTCTCTGCATCCTCGCCAACATCTGTCATTTCCTGACTTGTTCATTTTAGCCATTCTGACTGGTGTGAGGTGGTATCTCATTGAGGTTTTGATTTGGATTTCCCTGATGCCGAGCGATGTTGAGCAGTTTTTCATGTGTCTGTTGGCCATTTGGATGTCTTCTTTGCAGAAATGTCTGTTCATGTCTTCTGCCCATTTCTTGATTGGATTCTTTGTTCTTTGGGTGTTGAGTTTGATATGTTCTTTATAGATTTTGGATACTAGCCCTTTATCTGATATGTCATTTGCAAATATCTTCTCCCATTCTTTCAGTTGTCTTTTGGTTTTGTTGACTGTTTCTTTGGCCGTGCAAAAGCTTTTTATCTTGATGAAGTCCCAATAGTTCATTTTTGCCCTTGCTTCCCTTGCCTTTGGTGATGTTTCTAGGAAGAAGTTGCTGTGGCTGAGGTTGAAGAGGTTGCTGCCTGTGTTCTCCTCAAGGATTTTGAGGGATTCCTGTCTCACATTTAGGTCTTTCATCCATTTTGAGTCTATTTTTGTGTGTGGTGTAAGGAAATGGTCCAGTTTCATTCTTCTGCATGTGACTGTCCAATTTTCTCAACACCATTTGTTGAAGAGACTGTCTTTTTTCCATTGGACATTCTTTCCTGCTTTGTTGAACATTAGTTGACCATAGATTTGAGGGTCCATTTCTGGGCTCTCTATTCTGTTCCATTGATCTATGTGTCTGTTTTTGTGCCAGTACCATACTGTATTGATGATTACAGCTTTGTAATAGAGATTAAAGTACGGAATTGTGATGCCACCAGCTTTGCTTTTCTTTTTCAACATTCCTCTGGCTATTCGGGGTCTTTTCTGGTTCCATACAAATTTTAGGATTATTTGTTCCATTTCTTTGAAAAAAGTTGATGGTATTTTGATAAGGATTGCATTAAATGTGTAGATTGCTCTAGGTAGCACAGACATTGTCACAATATTTGTTCTTCCAATCTGTGAGCATGGAATGTTTTTCCATTTCTTTGTGTCTTCCTCAATTTCTTTCATGAGTATTCTATAGTTTTCTGAGTACAGATTCTTTGCCTCTTTGGTTAGATTTATTCCTAGGTATCTTATGGTTTTGGGTGCAGTTGTAAATGGGATCGACTCCTTAATTTCTGTTTCTTCTGTCTCGTTGGTGGTGTATAGGAATGCCACTGATTTCTGTGCACTGATTTTATATCCTGCCACTTTACTGAATTCCTGTATGAGTTCTAGCAGTTTTGGGGTGGAGTCTTTTGGGTTTTCCACATAAAGTATCATATCATCTGCAAGGAGTGAGAGTTTGACTTCTTCTTTGCCAATTCGGATGCCTTTTATTTCTTTTTAAAGATTTTATTTATTTATCTGAGAGAGAGAATGGGAGACAGAGAGCATGAGAGGGGGAGGATCAGAGGGAGAAGCAGATTCCCCGCTGAGCAGGCAGCCCGATGTGGGACTCGATCCTGGGACTCCAGGATCATGACCTGAGCTGAAGGCAGCTGCTTAACCAACTGAGCCACCCAGGCGCCCCGCCTTTTATTTCTTTTTGTTGTCTGATTGCTGAGGCTAGGACTTCTAGTACTGTGTTGAATAGCAGTGGTGATAGTGGACATCCCTGCCGTGTTCCTGATCTTAGGGGAAAAGCTCTCAGTTTTTCCCCATTGAGAATGATATTCGCTGTGGGTTTTCCATTGATGGCTTTTATGATATTGAGGTATGTACCCTCTATCCCTACACTGTGAAGAGTTTTATCAAGAAAAGATGCTGTACTTTGTCAAATGTTTTTTCTGCATCTATTGAGAGAATAAGATCGTTCTTGTTCTTTCTTTTATTAATGTGTTGTATCACATTGATTGATTTGTGGATGTTAAACCAACCTTGCAGCCCAGGAATAAATCCCACTTGGTCGTGGTGAATAATCCTTTTAAGGTACTGTTGGATTGTATTGGCTAGTATTTTGGTGAGAATTTTTGCATTCATGTTTATCAGGGATATTGGTCTGTAGTTCTTCTTTTTGATGGTGTCTTTGTCTGGTTTTGGGATCAAGGTAATGCTGGCCTCATAAAATCAGTTTGGAAGTTTTCTTTCCATTTCTATTTTTTGGAAGAGATTCAGAAGAATAGGTATTAATTCTTCTTTAAATGTTTGGTAGAATTCCCCTGGGAAGCCATCTGGCCCTGGGCTCTTGTTTTTTGGGAGATTTTTGATTACTGCTTCAATTTCCTTACTGGTTATGGATCTGTTCAGGTTTTCTATTTCTTCCTAGTTCAGTTTTGGTAGTTTATATGTCTCTAGAAATGCATCCATTTCTTCAAGATTATTTAATTTGCTGGCATATGGTTGCTCATATGTTCTTATAATTGTTTGTATTTCTTTGGTGTTGGTTGTGATCTCTCCTCTTTCATTCATGATTTTATTAATTTGGGTCCTTTCTCTTTTCTTTTCGATAAGTCTGGCCAGGGGTTTATCAATCTTATTAATTCTTTCAAAGAACCAGCTCCTAGTTTCGTTGATCTGTTCTACTGTTCTTTTGGTTTCTATTTCATTGATTTCTGCTCTGATCTTTATTTCTTTTCTCCTGCTGAGTTTAGGCTTTATTTGCTGTTCTTTCTCCAGCTTCTTTAGGTGTAGGGTTAGGTTGTATATTTGAGCCCTTTCTTGTTTCTTGAGAAAGGCTTGCATTGCTATATACTTTCCTCTTAGGACTGCCTTTGCTGCAACCCAAAGATTTTGAACAGTTGTGTTTTCATTTTCATTTGTTTCCATGAATTTTTTTAAGTTCTTTAATTTCCTGGTTGACCCATTCATTCTTTAGTAGGATGCTCTTTAGCCTCCATGTATTTGAGTTCTTTCCGACTTTTCTCTTGTGATTGAGTTCTAATTTCAAAGCATTGTGATCCAAAAATATGCAGGGAATGATCCCAGTCTTTTGGTACAGTTGAGACCTGATTTGTGACCCAGGATGTGATCTATTCTGGAGAATGTTCCATGTGCACTAGAGAAGAATGTGTATTCTGTTGCTTTGGGATGGAGTGTTCGGAATATATCTGTGAAGTCCATTCTGGTCCAGTGTGTCATTTAAAGCCTTTATTTCCTTGTTGATCTTTTGCTTAGATGATCTGTCCATTTCAGTGAGGGGGGTGTTAATGTCCCCTACTATTATTGTATTATTGTCAATGTGTTTCTTTGATTTTGTTATTAATTGGCTTATATAATTGGCTGCTCCCATGTTAGGGGCATAGATATTTAAAATTGTTAGATCTTCTTGTTGGATAGATCCTTTAAGTATGATGTAGTGTCCTTCCCCATCTCTTTTTATAGTCTTTGGTTTAAAATCTAATTTGTCTGATATAAGGATCGCCACCCCAGCTTTCTTTTGACATCCATTAGCATGGTAAATTGTTTTCCACCCCCTCACTTTCAATCTGGAGGTGTCTTTGGGTCTAAAATGAGTCTCTTGCAGACAGCATATTGATGGGTCTTGTTTTTTAATCCAATCTGATACCCTGTGTCTCTTGATTGGGGCATTTAGCCCATTTACATTCAGGGTAACTATTGAAAGATATGAATTTAGTGCCACTGTATTGCCTGTAAGGTGACTGTTACTGTATATTGTCTCTATTCCTTTCTGATCTATGTTACTTTTAGGCTCTCTCTTTGCTTAGAGGACCCCTTTCAATATTTCTTGTAGGGCTGGTTTCGTGTTTGCAAATTCTTTTAGTTTTTGTTTGTCCTGGAAGGTTTTTATCTCTCCTTCTATTTTCAATGACAGCCTAGCTGGATATAGTGTTCTTGGCTGCGTATTTTTCTCTTTTAGTGCTCTGAATATATCATGCCAGTCCTTTCTGGCCTGCCAGGTCTCTGCCAATCTAATGTTTCTACCATTGTAGGTTACAGCCCTCTTGTCCTGAACTGCTTTCAGGATTTTCTCTTTGTCTCTGAGACTTGTGAGTTTTACTATTGGATGTCAGGGTGTTGACCTGTTTTTATTGATTTTGAGGGGTGTTTTCTGGACCTCCTGGATTTTGATGCCTGTTTTCTTCCCCAAATTAGGGAAGTTATAATTTGCTCCAATATACCTTCTGCCCCTCTCTCTCTTTCTTCTTCTTCTGGGATCCCAATTATTCTAATATTGTTTTGTCTTATGGTATCACTTATCTCTCGAATTCTCCCCTCGTGATCCAGTAGTTGTTTATCTTTTTCTCAGCTTCTTTATTCTCCATCATTTGGTCTTCTATATCACTAATTCTCTGTTCTGCCTCAATTATCCTAGCAGTTAGAGCCTCCATTTTTGATTGCACCTCATTAATACCATTTTTTACTTCGACTTGGTTAGATTTAGTTCTTTTATTTCCCCAGAAAGGGTTTCTCTAGTATCTTCCATGCTAGTATCTTTATAATCGTCATTCTGAACTCTAGTTCTGACATCTTATTAATGTCCATATTCATTAGGTCCCTGGCTGTCAGTACTGCCTCTTATTCTTTTTTTTTTGAGCTGAGTTTTTCTGTCTTGTCATTTTGTCCAGAGAAGAATAGATGAATGAGAGAACAAAATGCTAAAAGGGTAACAACGACCTCAGAAAAATATACACTAAACAAATCAGAAGAGACCCGAAACTGGGGGGAAAAGAAAAAAAAAAAAAAGAATATGATCAGGCTGGTGAATAGAACAGAGCCACACACTAGATTTTGTGTGTATTTTGGTCTGTTAGAAGAAACTGCCTCTCAAAATTTTAAAGAAAGAAAAGGTTACATATATATACAAAAATAAGGGTAAATACGATGAAGGGGTGGAATATGACTGTAAAGATGAAAATTAAAAAAGATTTTAAAAAAGGAATTGATAAGATAAGAAATTGGTTGAAAAAAAAAACAAAAAAAATTTTTTAAAAAGGAGAGAATGTCATCAGGCAGGAGACTAGGACAAAGTCAGACACTAGATTTAGGGTATATTTTGGTCTGTTAGAAGAAAGTGTATCCCAAAATTTTAAAGAAAGAAAAACTTATATATATATACAAAAAATAAGGTTAAATACAATGAAGGGATAGAATATGACTGTAAAAATGAAAATTTAAAAAGATTTTTAAAAAGGAATTCATAAGATGTTGGTTGAAAAAGGAAAGAAGAAAAGTGAAAAAAAAATAGGAATAGAAAAAAATAGAGAAAATTTTAAAAATTAACTTTGAAAGACTAAAGAATCATGGGAAAAAGCCATAAATTCTATGTGCTGTATTCCCCTAGTGCTGGGGTTTTGCCATTCTCATTGATGGTAACCTTGGTCTTGGATGGATGTTCTTTCTTATCTTCTGGGGAAGGAGCCTGTTGCCGTGGTTCTCAAGTATCTTTGCCGGAGGTGGAATTGCCCCGCCCCTGCCTGTCCAGGCTAAGTAATCTGCTCCGGGGTTTGCTCTCGGGAGCTTTTGTTCTCTGCAAGCTTTCCATACAGCTTTGGAGGACGAGAGTGAAAATGTCGGCCTCCCAATCTCCACCCTGGAGGAGCCGAGAACTTGGGGCCCGCTCCTCAGTGAGCCCCCAGAGAAAAGCAGTCAATCACTCCCATCTCTCCGGTCTCCAGCCGCACTTCGTGCTCACCCAGACTGTGACCGAGCATTTCTAACTCTGGCACCTGACCCCGTTTGGAGTCTCCAAACCCAGCAGATCCCTGCGGTGCACTCCCGCACTACTCCTCTGGGGAGAGGAAGGGGAGTCTCCCCAGATCTGCCACTTGTTGGGTCCCTGCTGGGAGAGCAGTGGTCCGACTGTGCTGCGGATCACGGTTTATGGCAACCCCGAGCTGAGAGCCCGTGCCTCGGCTCCGTCTCTGCAGCCGGCTTCCCCGCTCCGATACCTGGGAGCTCTGCCACACTCAGGCACCCCCGGACTTTCTGTGACCCTGAGGGTCCTGAGACCACACTGTCCTGGCGAGGGTTCCACCCCTCACTTAGCCACTGGAGCGACGTCCCTCAGCGGAGCCGACTTCTAAGAGTTCTGATTTTGTCTCTGCTGCTCTATCACTTGCCGGTAGTGACAGAGGCCCCCTCCCCCGCCATCTATCCTCCCGTGTGTCACCTCGGATTCACTTCTCCCCACGTCCTACCTTCCAGAAAGTGGTTGCTTTTCTGTTCAGAGAGTTGCTGCTATTCTTTTCTTCAATCTCCTGTTGAGTTTGTAGGTGTTCAGAATGGTTTGATCCCTATGTAGCTGAATTCCTGGGACCAGACGAAATTTAGATCTCCTAATCCTCCGCCATCTTGCTCCTCCTTGTTTAATTACTTTTTAAAGAGATTCAAATTCAGAAACTCTTTATAGCTGAGATTTAGACCACTTTACTTTTCCAGCAAGAAAGGGAACCTTCGAACTTTGGAAACTTAGAACTATAGAAACGAAAATTCTCGTTTGTTCACTAGACTGGGGTTTTATTCACTTTTCAGCTACATGGTTAATTTAGTTTCCTTGGAAATTTGTTATCCTTTTGCCCTAGGTGCCACAACTTTTTAAGGAGCTGGAATACTAATGGAATGCTAATACTAACTGTTGTGTTTATTTTGGATTAGTTCAGTTTAATTACAGTCTTTTCTAACCGGTTTTATATTTTTACTCAGACATTAACCTGGTATCACATACAAGATAATTATGACAGCTTCTTAATATAAAAAAAAAAATTCAACTAGCACTTCAAAGAGTATAGGACCTTGTACCATAATTCTTAGGCTCAGAGATATCAATTTCTTCCTTCTCACCCCTGGTGAATACCACCATACCTATTCCTGTACATTTTGCTTAGCTTCATGAAATCATGGTACTTACTTGGCTTTCATACTGAAAGTATCCATGCTCTCCATTAATAATAAACTGGAACACTAGAGTGCCATGTGTATGCATCTTGCATTGGAACTTTGGAATTAGCAGAATGTTTTGTCTGTCATTTGCATTTCATGACCAGGGAGCAGTTCAACCCAGACAAATCTTATGGGGAGGTAGGAACTGGCTCTGTATTCATTCTCAATTTTCTTTGGAATGACTTGATTTTTTAAAATGCAGCTAGTGTTCTTTTTAGGGAACAGGAATTGTGAACTGTAAAAGAGCAACATCAACAACTTATTTAAGCATAGCATGTCTTCATGCCCTCGGGGGTCGGTAGAATGTACATCTTTGAGTTAGATAAAGGTACATATCAGGGATTTAGAATCTTCAGTTGGCAGAAGTTACTCTAAATAGGTTTTTGATTTGGCAGAGGCTATCCTCTTTTGGGGGGATGTTGTGGAGAAATCTCTTCCTCTATTGACTCATTAGGTCAACATTCATTAAACATTTTCTGCAGACAAGATACACATACAAGTGTATGTTTGAAATGTGGTATTCTTGTTTTCAGTGGGAGCTGCATCCTGATAAATATTCTCCACTTCAGCTTCTACATATTTGTATTAACATTCTACAGTGTAGTCATTTACAAAAAATTGCATTTTTCTTATCATATTCGATTTTAAATCCAGGGAATGTCTTTGAAATGAATATATTTGTTAATATCGAAACTTAATGCAATAATTTGTTAATATTGAAACTTAAAATATTGCTTGTGAAATTTAAAGCTTAAAAGGAGAGAACTACTTATATGTTTCTATCAATTTCATCTGATACACCATTTATCTCTTAGGTGATAAAGCCTGTATGTATATTTACTTCTATAGGCAGTATACATACTGGTTAAGATGTTAAACTTGGCTTTTGGATAGATTGGGACCATATTTTTGCTCAGCTATTCACTGCCTGCTTAAATTTAAGCAGCTTTTTGTTTGTTGTTTTGTTTGTTTTGTTTTTACTGATGAAATGGGAACCATGATAATATTCACCTTATAGAATTGTAATGATAAAATGAGCAAGACCCTGTGAAGAGGCCCATATAGAGTACGTATTAGAGGCTCAGTAGATGTTCATCTTTTATATCCCATACCTGGGACAGTATATTGCCCATGCTCAAAATTACTTATTGAACGAACAAGTGAGTGCATTGAGGTTCTGAATACAAAATTGATTTTGAAACACCTGGCTGGGTAGATTGTATTCACTTTGGTAATCTGTTACACATATCCCTGAGTAGAGTGCTAATTACTTGAATCAGTAAATAAGATTTTTGATGACCTAGCAAGATCAAGAGACTGTGCTAGGTGCTGTGAGACATACAAATAAAAGAAGAAATTGTCCTTGTCCGTAAGGAATTTACATTACAATTACAGATGGGGGATAAGACCTGAACATTTGAAAAGTTCAAGGGTAATATTGAATTTAAGTAACAAGTGAAATGATAAAAGGAAATAAGACTCTAGTAAGTAATAGAGATAATAAAAATCTTAGGTGTAAATTAAAATTTCAAGTCTCTGGATTTAGGGAAGATTGTTACAACTCAAAGCTTTAATATTGAGAATATTTGGGATTTTTAGCAGTTTTTGGTAATACTGGTAATGGTAAGTATGTCCTATTCTTCCCCCAATATTCATATTTCAAAGTAGATAGTATAAATATAAATTGTAATATTGATGCTTCACCACATGAGGACCAACACTGCCAACAGTTGGATATACAAAAATTCCCCAACCTTGCAGCACATTGCACAAACATACATGTAGCTGTGATATGACATGCAATATGATAAGGCCATTCAACTAACATATCCTAAATGAGGAAAGAAACTGAGTGTCATTTGTAGGTGCCTTTTTTTTTTTAAGATTTTATTTATTTATTTGGCAGAGAGAGACACAGTGAGAGAGAGAACACAAGCAGGGGGAGTGGGAGAGGGAGAAGCAGGCTTCTCGCTGAGCAGGGATCATGGGATCATGACCTGAGCCGAAGGCAGACGCTTAGCGACTGAGCCACCCAGGCGCCATCCCCCCCCCCTTTTTTTTTAAGATTTTATTTGTAGGTGCTCACTATTGAATGGTAATGGTTTGCCAAGGATGCAAAGGTGAAAAAGATATAGCCCTGACCTTGAGGAGGAGGGAGTCTAAAGGGAGTCTAAAGTAATAGGCATACAGATAAACACAATATCCAGACTAAAATGCCCTAATCGAATTTTGTACAAGTGCTCCAGGAGGCCAGAGGGATGTGCCACTTGAGTGGATATAAAAGAGGAATGAAGAGAATCAGCAAGAGGGTTCTGAGTAAACAATAGTGGCCTCTAATGGGGAAATCAGGGGAAACTTCATGAAGGAGGTTTTTGAGTTGAATATGGAAGGGAAATTATCTCAGTGAATTCCCCAATATTGGTTCATATCTGATATGTACAGCATCAGGTCTGTGTGGGGAATCCTGGGCAAAATACTCCATGCTTATATTCAGCCCCTAACATTGTATCCAATCATAGCAGGAGCTAATAAATATTTGGTTGAATAAATAAATATTGCATTTACATTGTGCACTAACAGAAGAGGCAGGGGTTAGAAGAATGCTGAATAGCACCCCTATTTCTCATTTATCTTTGTATCCCCTACAGGGCCTAATACAGTGTCTTGCACATTGTAGGTGCTGAAATATTTGTTAGATTTATGACCGTTGGGTGGGGTGGGGGGGTATTGATAATTAGGCTTATGTAGTAAGTAAACATGTCAGAGTTTTCCCATGGCTGATGTGTCAGAACATATGGTAAATTTCAAAATGTGTTTGTCATTGTGGTACTGGCCCAAGATGAGATACAGATCAATTAAAAAAATGAATAAATAAAACAATAAATAGGAACTTCTGTTTATTGAGTGCTCCCAAGTTTACATGTGCTGTGATAAGCATTTCATATAAATCATCCCTAATCTTTAAAATGATCTGCAAGTAGATCCAATGATCTGCAAGTAGATCCAACTCTGTTTTATAGGTAATGGAATCAGACATCAAGAAGTGAACTGACACATTCAAGGACACAAAATCAGTAAGACCTGAAAATGAGTCTAGAAACAGAAAGCTCCTGAAAGGAGCTATTACACAAAAGAAAATAGGCTATGATCATGTGATCTTAAAAGAAGTACAAAAATAGAGATTTATTCAATAAATAGGAATAAGGTCTTAATTTTAGTGGAAAAAGAGTTCCATTCCTACCTGAAATAGTACTTCAGGGTGAATGCCAAATGGAGTACAGAGTTAAATGTAAAAAAAAAAAAGAGAATAAAGAAATTATAAAAGTACCATAAGGTTGATATTTTCCTCATATGCGTAGGTAGAAAGACATTATGAATAGAAAAAGGAGCAACAATGAAAATAATGATGGATTTGACTACATAAATATGTATAGCTTCCATAAATCAAAAGAATAAAAGAATACCATGCACAAAGTTGAAAAGCAAATGACAAGTTGTAAAAAACACTTATAAAATATGCATCAAGAGATTAAGATCCATGATATAATAATACATAATACAGTATAATATAATACAGCATAATATAAAAATGTCTTACAAGTAAGAAAAATACAAATTTCCCATTTAAAAATGGGCAGAAGAAATGAAGAAGCAGTTTTCCAAAGAAGTACACATAAATAAGCATATAGAAACATGTACAACCAAACTGATACTCAAGAAGTAAAATTTATAGCCATAATGAGATGCCTCATATTATCTATCAAGTTGATAATGATTTAAAAAACAAACAAAACCTTTGTCCTGGGGAGAAGTTCTGGGAAAAAAAACACAACCCTCTAATATACTGTTTGGATATTTGTTGATAGTGTAACCTCCAGCTGTGAAAAACTGAAAACAAATCTATAATAGAGAAGTGCTAAATTATTGTTTGTTAATCATAATTATTGTTAGCCAAATTATCCCAATTATATCCAGTGGAATATTAGTTAACCAGTTAGTTATAATATTTAATTATACAAGAAGTGCCTTATATTAAATAGCACATACATAAAGGATAATATCACTTTGTTAAAATAGGAATATAGATAAATAGAAAGATTGGAAGCAATGCATTTAAATGGTAACCATGGTGGTCTAACTTTGGAAGATCATATTTTCCAAATTCACTGTAATTAAGGAATGGTAGGAGAATAAAGCAATAATTCTTTTTTAAAAAGTGGTGAGAGATTCTTAGCTACACAGTTTGAAGTTTACTGTGAAGCTTGGTGCTCATAGCTAGTAATGGGGATATTGCATTTCCAGAGTAAAGTTCTTCAACCCCGTTATCGAGAATACACAAGTGTATTAGGTGATATGTAAATGTAAATGTCAAATGTGATAGAAACAATAGGACTAGGTGAGAAATGGGGGGGGGGGGGGGGGTGTGTGGGAGGAAGAAATAGAGTGACCTGAAGTTTCAGGGTTAGGGCACAGGGGAATGAAGGAGCTCTTTATACAGACAGGAGAAACCAGCTGGGACGCAGAGAAGGGTTGGTGGTATGCATAGTGCATGTATGAGGCATGTCTAAGAAGGGAGGGCCAGGAGTGCACTGAAAATGTCTTCGGGGCCCCAGAAGAAGATCTAGATTGGAGATAAAGATTCTAAGTCAAGGGCGAGAATGAGAGCACATCCTGGGAGAGTTTTTGTGGAGAAAGAGGGTGGCTGAGATAATGGCGGGCAATGTTGAGATTTAGAAAATAAGATGGATTGAGAAGATGCTCAGAAAGATGATCAGGTGCAGGGGTACCTGGGTGGCTCAGTCGATTAAGCATCTGACTCCTGATTTTGGCTCAGGTCATGATCTCAGGGTCGTGGGATCAACCCCCGCATCAGGTCCTTGCTCAACTTGGGGTCTGCTTGTCCCTCTCCCTCTGCTCCTCCCCCACCCGCCCCCCCTCAAATAAATAAATAAGATCTTTAAACAAAAAACAAAAAACACAGAAAGATGGTCAGGTGCAATGTCCAGACAGCTAAGAGGAGAATCAAGAGAAGCTATTCTAGAATCATAAAAAAGAGAATTTCTGCAATAAGAGAGTGTTAAAAGCCACAGAGGAGATTAGTGAGAAAGATATTGGATGGTTTTGATTGGATCTCTTTCTTTCAGTAATTTATAGGATTTCAATAGAAACATCTGCAACTCAATTTGAAATGGTTAGTCTTTATAGGGAATAAATCCCATTAAAACCTGCAAATTTCCATTTTGAAATATGTTTTTGCATATGCAATATATACACATACATAGCAATGTAAATATAAACCTTATGCATAGTGTTGGAGCAGTATTTATGGAATGAATAATTGAACACAAGTAGAAAAGAAGGAATATAAAGGGACCCCTGGGGCTCTATCCCCTCTTCCTACCTTTTTCCAAATCAGTCTGGCCCTCTGTTACTTCCTGTCTGCTCCTGAGGGTGGAAATGGACTGCCTTTGTTTCAGTCACAGAGAACATGACCATCATAACAATGTCGACGCATGGACACATGGCTGTGTTACCTGGCCCTCTCTCATTGGAAAGGCCTTTTGGGAGGCGTGCTTTCTGTGTTTTACTGTCATTTTCAGCTGGCATTGTTTTTAATTAGAATTTGGGATTCCAGCCTCAGACTCAATATTGTTTCACCTCTTCATGAATATTATTCATTGGTTTGTCCGAGTGTTTCTTAAGTTTATGAATAACAGTACCTTGAACACATCTGAAAATCAAGTAGTCTGGAAATCAAGAGAGAGGGGGTCACAGTGTAGAGTTTAATTGGTTAAAGCACACAATGTTATCTTTAGAAGAGCAGAAAATACACTGGTACCACTGTGGCATGAAGGATAATCTTAGTAAATGTGGCCAGAGAAGAAATTGGGGTGAAAGAGATAGGAAACCAATGCATCATTTTATGTAATATCTCTTAAGAATTTTCAGGCTATGGGGCGCCTGGGTGGCTCAGTCGTTAAGCGTCTGCCTTCGGCTCAGGTCATGATCCCAGGGTCCTGGGATCGAGCCCCACATCGGGCTCCCTGCTCCATGGGAAGCCTGCTTCTCCCTCTCTTACTCCCCCTGCTTGTGTTCCCTCTCTCGCTATGTCTCTCTCTGTCAAATAAATAAATAAAATCTTTAAAAAAAAAAAAAGAATTTTCAGGCTATCCATTAATTCTTGCAGAATATTAACAGGAGAACTTATAGAGGATATTATGGCAAAGCTTAATTTTTAGAAGAAAACTTTACTATTTGATTTCAGCAGCATCCAAGTATCTGCTGCATGTTAGATTTTGTTTTGCTTTTCAAATCCTTCTTGAATTTGCTTATAAAGGTTACAGGTGTGCAAATAATATAATATTTGGTGGCTACTGAAGGCTTGAATATATATCATGTGATAATTGTTATGATTTGTGTTTTGGGTCTCTCTCTCCTAAGATTTGCAAACATTATCAATCTTGAACTTACCAGCTAATGATGCCTAATATAGTTGTCCTGTGAATAACTTTGATTACTGCTGCTCTCTTGCATTTATCTTACCAAGATCCATGGTGGAGTTCCTTTCTTCTTCTAGCTTTTTGATGAGATGAAGAGTAGATCATTGGAGCTTAGGTTTCAATTATGAATGCATATCATGTCTGAAATTATGTTAAACACAAGCAACAAAGTGTTACATAAATTAAACTGGACAATAGCCAAATTTCTTTCAGAGGATGGCAAAGTCAAAACTGAGAAAGAGGCTTTCAGTGCCTCTTCAAACCCATATGGTGAGTTTTGCTGATTTTGTTACAGTTCTAAAATTCTTAACTAATGGCCTTGTTTAGTCATATCTTTAAGAAAGAAGGTATTCTAATAATGCACTTTAGGAGATAAATTAAAAAATAAAATAGGATTTTCACATAGATCAGCCCTGCAGAAAGAAACTTGATTTCATTGTGGTTTACTAAGTATTAAATAAAACAATTGAGTTTTAGTGGTTTTTATTCATATTGCTCCTTAGCTGATTAGAACAATGGAATTAGGAACTTTGAAGAGATCTTAATATCATTTAGCCTGACCTTTTAATTTGTATATGCAAAATATGTGGAGTCCAAAGAGGTATATTTACTCAAAGCCAAATTTTAGCTAGCTTTGTGATTTCAGCTTCAACTCAGATTCCTAGATTTATATTCCAGTTCTCTTGCTCAACATAGTGCTACTTCTTGCTAAATAAATATGGGCTTGTTTTCATTTTGCACAAAATTGACACATAGGTGTTTTAAAAATGGTGTATTTTATAAGAAATGATGGAGGCTTTCTTAGGACACTGTGATATTTGAGCAAGAAATTAAAGTCGCTGGCCCTTTAAAAAAGAAAATACCACCACCAAAACCCAAAACATGTCTTGAGGGTTCAACATATTTTATTTTCCTAAATTTAGCCTTCTTAGTTATAATAATTAACTCCTCAAAAAGGTAGATTTAAAAATAGGATATTTTACACATAACTGAAAAAATTCAGGCTAGGATATTTCTGTCTTACAATTATGGTTCTTTAGGGAATGGAATGACCTGCTCAACCATTTTGAATCTTCTCACTGTGTAACCTTAATCAGAAAATTACAGTTCCTGAGGGAACTTGTCTGGGAACATGATGTTCAGTACAGATGGGATGGGAGCAGATGAGGAGCAGGAGAGAGGTAGAGTCATCTTACTCCTTCGCCTGGGAAATCTCAGGCATCTGTGAGGAGACCCTAAGTCGTGTTGATGTAGAGGACACAGTATAACACAACTCTTAAGCCTCCTCTAGCCCAGTGATGCACTTCCATTATCCTCTTGCTAAGCTATAACAATTTTCATTGCCTTTTGGTGGAAAGAAAAAATAAAGTGCTCTGCTTTTATTTGGAAGGAAGGGCACACCATTTCCTCACTCTGTCTTTGCTGGTTCTGCCTAATGAAGCAGCTTCGGCACCACGTGACTGGAATAGCCGGAGTTGGGGAAATAAGACCAGCTTGCGTATTGGCACGGAAGACCTTTGATTGGCTTTAGAAAATAATGGTTGATGTTCTCTGTGGATCTTGCAAGGAAATCTTACTGAAAAAGACATGTTTCATTTATGCCACTTCCTTCTGTTCCTGGCAGCCCTGCAAATGATCTGGAACAGGTGGGCATACCAATAAGCAAAGAATGTGCTTTATAGCCTGTCATCCTCCACTTATCTTATTTTGATGAAGATATATAAAGGGAGGATCACATTTGTACTTGATCTTGTGTTAGGAATCTGTAAAGCACTAACAAAATAAAAAGTACAATTTCTCTTTGGTAAGTTAGTTGACTATTAAAATTGAGAATAATTTTCTTGCAATTTCACAGTACAGTTTTTCATTGATGGCAGTCATCATTTGGGGCAGGAAAGGGAGAAGCAGTCTATCAAAAACAGATAAAGAAAAGCCACCCCACAGCCTGCTGTTTCTGCTATTTTGGATGATCGAGCTTGTGCGCAAATGAAATCATGACAGATTCATTTATATGAAATGGCCATTGCTGATCTCCTTGCCAGAAATGAGATTGCTTTTTTATTTAGGAGATTTGCAGAGCAGTCCTTAGCTTTTTTAGTTAGTGGCAAAATGGCACCTGGCCAGACTGCCTCTTCTGGTGTTGCCAATATCTTGGGATACAGGCATTAAAATGTATTTGTAGTCAATTGAAAGAAGAATGTTTCCATTTAATTTTTTTAATCATTTGCATAGTTGGGTTGGGGGATTCCCCATTTAGCCCACTACGAAGATTAATAGCTGCAATGGTATCAATTTTGCAGTCAATGAGCATAGAGTTATGAAGAAAAAGACGACAACACAAAAAACCTATGGATGATTTTTCATTAATGGTATTTACTATTATTGATCATATCAGACGTACTTTAAGTATTTTCATTGTTGGTTACACAGGCCAAATTTATTGAGCAACCAAACTCAATAAATTGACTGATTGGAGAACATAAAGGTATTTGGTAGCCACAAAGAAGAATCCTTTAGAACACTAAACTAGCCAAGCATGTTTTTGGATAGCTCATTTACCAATTTCCACTGTCCCCTAGAGAGCCTGCCTGCTTGCTTATCATAGGCTAACCTTCTTGCTGCCAGCACACATTCAGAAATTCTTAGCAAAGACAAAGGAATTAGAAGAATTGTTATCAGATAAGTGAATATATTTTGCAGTTTTATTTTGCAGTTTGCTTCTGTTCCCTTTTCTTACTGGTGCTAGCTCTTGGTGTGTTCAGTGGACGAATAAATTTATTCATTTATTAGACTCTGCTACGTACAAGGTACCCATGTTAGGAGCTAGGGGTTCAGAGCAAAATTAACAAAGATCCCTGCCCCATTGAGCTCACATTTGAAAACATTGCTCTACTTCATAGCCAGTTGAGAGAGAGAAATCAGTGAAGATAAACACATCAAGTTTAACTACTGATGAAGCTGATTGGAGAATGTGGCTTTGAACTTAGCAGCCCAAAGGGGTTTGCTAATTAATATTTTACTCCTTTTACTAGACTTTAAGGTTCATGAGAGGTGAAGCCATATCGGTTTTGTTGACCACCAGCTGTATAGAGCCAACATAGTGAAAAGTAATATAACATCATATAAGTTATATATATATGTATAGATGTAAAATATAATCTATTTTATGTTCATATAAATATATTTATATATGTATATATAGTCAATTTTACCTTATACATAATTGTATTATGGACTATATACATATATATATAGAGAGAGAGAGAGAGGGAGAGTCTTCTTGTTATTTGTGGTAGTTGTGTTCTATGAAGTTGCTGTGAACACTGAATTAGTGAATACTAATTACTCCTAGGGGAAATGCAAATTTAGATTCCTGCAAGCCTCTGGTCACACAGCAGTTTCAACTGATCAATACACAGTCTTGTTTTATGTATGTTTCTGTTTAAAGACACATATTTAATATCTGTTATTTGATTCATTAACATTGAACTCATGGCCGAGTGCGCTGTAACTTCTGCCTGGAAGGAAGTTTATCTAACATGTGTATTTTCTCCATAAGGCACATCCCAGCCTTCTTGCACTTAGGAACACCAGACAGCACTTGCGCTCTACACTTGGGGACCATTTTAAGCAGCAAAACTACCAAGAAAAAGCACAAAAATGTAAAAAACATGGCACTAAATAGAGCATGATAAAGACACTTGTTTGCACTATGAGAGCTGAACCAAGAAGGCAGAGCAGAGTGTTGCCTTGTTCAACCTCAGTTGGGAATGTGCCCGTCGGGCGACTCAGAATTGTTGCTGCTCTGAGCATGTGGTCCGAAAGATCACAAAGGCACTATGAGTGTTGATTTTGGTGTTAACAAATACATTTTAGTGAGTGGGCGATTTTGCACATATGGAATCTGCAAATAATGAGGATTGGCTTTATATGTAGATACAGATTAAATTACACCTTCTGTCTTTCTCAGTGAGTTCTGAGCTGTGGATTTAGCTCTGGACCAGTTGCAATTCAAAGCTGGGAATGCAGTCTCCGGCTCAGAGCAGGGAGGCGAGATAGGCCCCTCTCCCTAAGGGCTGGGTTCTGCAAGCCAGACCTCCTCTCTCTGCCTTTAGCCCAGTAGGCATCAGAAGAGATGCGATGCAATGACTCCATCAGCCTCAGTGTGTCTCCCGACCGTGTCCCAGCAATGGTGAATACTGAGCTGGAGAAGAAATGGCTGGAACAGAGGACACAGACAACGATGCGTGTGCAGAAACACAGGAAAAGCAGCTGTCAGAACTCCACCAGGCGGCAGTGTGGCCTCGCTCTCTGTTTTGGGCCAGATTCCTGTTTCTGGGCTGTAACTCCAGGCTTTGCTGAGTCACTGCACACTTAGAAGCCTGCCAGCCCCGGCCTCCTGAAGACCACATCCTTCCCAGCTGACTGGCTGTCCTTTCAAGGACACGGGACCTGACCCATTGCCCTGGGAGCCTAAAGTTCAGCACCAATGCATGGAGGGCCCCCCTAAATACCTTTTTTGATTAACTGTCTTCAGGCTTTTTACTGATTTGTAAGTTAGACTTTTTTCAAGTATTGGTTGAATAGGGGGATGCCTAAAATTCCTTTATTGAGGAGGAAAAAAACCCTTTCATTCCGAAATACAGCAGCAAGGAAAAGATCACAGAAATACTCATTTGTAACAATTTAGTGTGAATGCTTTTCCCTTAACGTGCAATTAGTCAACAAATGCATGTTGTTAATTATGAGTTTCTTTTCTATTTTGATGTGAAACCATCCTTCAGACATCTGTAGCAAAAGGACACCTTAATATACTGAAAAGTGTAGGGAGAAAATGGAACAGCCAATTCAAAAAAAAAAAAAGTAAATTTGACTGGTTTGCATTTGGTGGGGCCTGGACAGAAAATATAACTGAGTTCTGTGGCATAGTATTTACTAAAGCATCATCTCTGCTTGGCGTGATATTTTGATGACGATGATAGATAAATAGAGAGAGAGGCAGGTAAATAGATGAATTTGTATGAGAACGTGTTTTAGTTTCTTAGCACAAAGCAGGTGGCTTAAAACAATAGAATACAGATCTGGAGCCTAGACGTCCAAAGTCAAGGTGCCAACAGAGCCATGTCCCCCTGTAACATGTAGGGGAGAATCCTTCCTTGCCGCTTTTAGATTCTGGTGGTTGCCAACCATCCTTGGTTTTTCTTGACTCGTAGAGACATTATTCCTACCTCTCTGCCTTTACTGTCGCCTGGCGGTCTTTTGCCCCACGTGTCTCTGTGTCCACCTGGCATCTCCCACTTCTTCTGACACCCGTTATATTGGAATAGGGCCCATTCTAATGATCTCAACTTGATGACATCTTCGAAGACCTTATTTCCAAATAAGGCACACTCCCAGGTCCCAGGAGTTAGGACTTCAACGTATCTTTTTGAAGATGAGATTCAGCCCCATCACAGCGGGGTGAGGGGATGATTTTTGTCGTCCATGAAAATCTTGGAATTAACTTTGGGGCGCAACCTTATAGTCACGGATCGTCTCTGCGTGTCTCCAATTCTCTCCTGCTGGGGTGTTCCTCAAATTCTCGAGCCAGCAATAGCTGCCATCTGCATTCCCTGGAGTCATGTACTCTCACCAACTGCATTCTGGTGAGATGGGGGAACAGTGTTGGGAATTACCTGATGAGCACCTGGATTTCTATGAAGGGATTTCCAATACATCTTTGAGGAATAAGAGGTCACATTTTTTGTGTTTGGAAGCATCCCCGTGTTCTATCTACTTTCCTGAAGATCTTTATACATTTCCCTCTTCCTTATCATCCATCCTTTATGCCATCCGGTTTCTCTATCAGATTCACGGTTGACTGAATCTGAATGCACTGTAATGTAACACGCAGAAGGACTCTACTGGGTGAGAAATTTTCATTTGAAAAATTTATCTTACATGGTTTAACTATTTTGCCAGCGTGGTGAATATTTGGGAAAGAGCTATCTTTAGATCAACCAATACACTTTTTAAATATTAAAAACAGTTCATAATTGATGATCAAATATGTACGAGTATTGGATTTATGACTGTTTTATCACAACAGTGCCCATGTTTGCACTTTTCATACCTCCTTATGTGATGTACACTGATAGAGGAGGTCTTTATAACCTAGGTATTTTGTGCTTTTCACTTATAAGCATGTTTTTCATTTGGTTTGGGAAGCAGTTCTGCATAGTCAGGAGGTAGTATAGTTATTCCAACTTTGTCAGGAAGGAATAAAATTGAGAGAGTGTGAACTGAGATTCACCCCCTCAGGAAATGAGAATGTGTTTTTTTGTTTTATTTATTTATTTATTTATTTAATTTATTTATTCCTTCATTCGAGAGAGTGGGGGAAGGGCAGAGGGAGAGAGAGAATCTTAAGCAGGCTCCATATCTGGTGTGAAGCTCTGCATGGGGCTCGATCTCAAAATCCTCAGATCATGACCTGAGCTGAAATCAAGAGTCGGACGCTTAACCAACTGAGCCACTCAGGCACCCTGAGGATGTGTTTTGAATCTTGTTCTCTTAGCTCCAGTTTGGCCTTCTTTCCTACCGCCCTATCACTTTCTTTGCAACTTAACCTTTGTTTTTGTCCCACTTTTTAGAAAATTTAGCCACATCTGATTTACTCTTTGTGATGCTTTATTGAGAATTTCTGACCAATACTAGACTCCATTATGTTGACTCCACTGGAGGTTATTTGCAGTGGAAATCGGAGTTGCAGAAGACAGCTAGTCACAAACATTAATATTGATTACCATTGAATTATTAAAACCCCATTTCTTTAGTTGTTGCACAGAGGCACCCCTTGTGTAGGTTGGCTGTAAAATTAAGATTGTTTTATCATCATTGATAGAAGAGAAGAGGGAATTAGTAAAATATTAAGTCGTTCATTCATTCACGACTTTTTCTCTCCTCTATGGAGAACTTTAGGGTATTGTCAATACCTCAAATTCTCAGGGAAGGGAGAAGGACCATACTGCTATATAGTCTGTTTTAGTTGGATTGAAAATCTGATCATAATACTCCCTTATTTAAAATATTTCCATTTTACTCAAGATGAAAACCAAGTTCCTTCTTAGCATGGTATTGAAGGCCCTTTATGATCTGACCTCTGCTACACTCAATGACATGCAGTCACCTGAATACGCCATTTTCCTTCTCACCTTGGAACATGCTGTTCCTTCTATCTGGAAAGACCTCTTTGCCTGATTCACCAGTCATTTGCAATCATCTCCTTAGGTTCTGTTTTAGTAATCTTTAGTAAAGGTGTTCCTAACGAAACAAGGAGAATTGATGTCTTCCACCTCCATGTTCCCAAAGTATTTTTCATACAGCTCTAGTAAAAGAGTCAGTGTATTGTTTATTTCTGTATAGATTTTTCCATAGTAGATTGCAAGCTCTTTGAGGTCAAGGAATAACATTTTCTCATTGTCATATGTCTAGTTTATAAATCCGGGTATTGGTTGAGTGCCCCCCTCTGGCACATAGATACATAAATGTTTATTAAATGAATGCATGCTTTCATGCCTGGGCTCATTTTCTCCACAATTTGGTTTTTCATATTTTTATATAGTTGTTTTATCATTCGTGAAATAATTATCACCTCCTTCTGAATATATTGCATGTTTCATGCTTCCCTGAGTAATTGTTTCATTTTAGTACTATTTATCATAGAAGTGTTTTTGTAATTAAAACAAAATCACAACACCCTAGATATAGACTCTTTGCCGTGCACTTTCCGCCAGGGAGTGTGATGGCAGGCTGTGCCTTACGCTCCTGGCCAGACTACATTAGCACATAGCCTGCACATTCTCTCAGCCAATGAGCCCACTGCACTATTCTGAGTTGAGTGGGTTCTGCAACACATGTAGTTTGGTCTGGAGTGTTCTCTCTCTTTGTCACACAGTTTGTACTGTGGCAAACATCTCTGCAGAGCAACAGTGTCCTTTTTGATGTTGAAATGTGGGTTTTATAGTGGCTTAAAAGTCCTCCAAGTAACGACCTAGGAAACAAAGGATAATCTTTATCAGGAAATTAGGGATTGGTAGAAGTCCCTTGACATTATGGAGGGCATATATACATCACTGTGGACTGGGGAGGATGTTCAACAGAAGATTGGAATCTAGAAGAAACTATGGTGGAAGGTGTGTCATGATTCCAGGAGACTTTGAGGAGGATGAAGGAGCAATTGTCACTGTGTGATGCATCTCCACAGGGGAGAAAGATATGACTTCAGGTCATGTGAATCGCACTGGAGCTAATTCTCTTAGGGCTCCGATTGGGGAATGCACCTCCCCATCCCCCCATCCTCATTCCTATTCTTAAAATGAGATGTGTATTTACTCTTAGAGTTAAATGCAAGATAGCAAGGCATGTGATAGAAAGGATTCAAAATAACAAATTAGCAAGAGGTAATAAAAAAATAAATACTCCCATTTATCTTCTTTTTAAAGCATGTTTTCTCCTTTTTTCTTGCTTTTTAAAGCATTTGGCCCTCCCACCTAGCTTATATAATACTATCATAACATTGTAAGTAATATACCTGTAAGGTGGACATTAAAGGAGGCATGCATATTTAAAAGTAAATAGCACTAAAATGAAATAAATACATAATTGAAACAAGTCTTCAGTGGACAATAGAGAAATTGCAATGATTTTTCCTTTCTTATTTTTCAGGACTCTGTATAGTTTCCCCAAGGTTTATTGGATTTTGGGAAAGTGGTCCTCCAAATAGAATCCATGAATCTGCAAACCCTGCTTTCTTTAAGGATGAAGGTTCCATTTTCATTCTGATATTTCACTTTACATCAAAATGGGCTATTCATTCATTGACAGTCACTCAGTTTTTCAGATTCATTCATTCCCTCATTCCAAAATTTTTTAGAGAATGTCTTGGCACTGTTCTGGGTCCTGGATCCAAAAAAAAAGAAGTCCCTTCCCTCAGTGAATTTATTTTCTAGCAGGGAGGACAGGAAACAAGCAAATAAACAGCATGTGCTCTCAGGGAATGAAAAGCAAGTGAGAAATAAAATGGGTCAATTGCCTGGAGAGAATGCTCCAGGGGTGGGATAAGGGTGAGTCTGAGATGCGGTGGATGGCCGAGGCCTCTGGGGATGTGACATTTGAGCACCTGGGTGAAGTGAGAGTTCCAGCCATTTGAAATTCTTCAGGAAAGCACTGCAGGCAGAAGGAACAGCAGGTGCAAAGGCTCTTTGATGGGGGCCCACGTGGCAAGTGTGACGCCATCATGGCTGGAGCAGAATGAAGGCTGGATCTTGTTGGCCACTGTAAGGATTTTATATTTTATTCTCCCCTACAATGGTACACCTCAGAAGACTAATCTGACATACATTTGACTGGCTGCTGTGTCGAGAATAGACTACAGGGGGTGAATAACGTGAAGTTAGGGAGGCCAATTAGGAGGCTTCTCTGTAGTACTGCACAGTAACACAAACTTACTTCATTCCCCAAACATGCGACGGTATCTTGGCTGCAATAATCCAGATTATTTACATGCATTAAGTACTCTAAGCCTGTTACTCCAATTTTACACTTCATGAAGACTGGACTCAAAACTACCACAGGGACCAGTCATGTTCATATTACATGGGTCTGTTTCCTACAAAGCATCATCATTCTCCAACGAGATCAGTATTATGAAATTCAATTCCAATGACCACATTTATTAAAGGTAAATTTTTTCCCACAGTTGACATTCTCTGACCAATGAATTCTGGCAGTGGAATCTTTCCAATTAAAATTAAGACATTTCGATTTATATTCAGTTTATACTCACTCTTATTTTGATAAAACGTGAGTACAACCAATTCTTGTTTAGTAATTATACCTGTAAATGCTTTCGATTAATTGGTTTCCAAACACAAAACAATAAAATTGTTTAATAAATTAAGAGAATGATACTCTCTAACGTCATTTGCTAGCATTCCATTTAGTAACACAGTACACATTCAATGGGCACATCCTCATGTTCTTTTGACAAACATTCTTCTCCACAATGAACTTGAAATAAACCCTGAAGTGATAAACATAATAAAACAAACATAATATATGCCTGTCCGGAAGATGATGCCTCTCACTTTGTTTTCATTGAGCAACACGTAGGATAGCTGCTAATAACCTACTCTACAAATCAAAATAATGCACAATTGGGTTATGTAATTCTGGAATATTATTGTGGTTGCATTGTCGTTTGGCTGGTGTGAGCTACCCACGTGAGGCAGGCGAGTGGCGGGTCTGAGCACCTGTTCCGGAGAGAGAGCCCACAGAAGACAGAGGTCAGGCTCTGCCTTTTAAGAAGCATGTGTCTTTGGTAAAGGACCTATTGAAGCCTCTCGTTTCTCAGCCAAATGGAATAAACATGGTACCAGTCTGTTAAGATCATTGCGAGTATTAAATAGCTAATATGTTTAAAGCACTAGAACAGCAAACATGGCAAGCACCAAATAAATGGGAGCTTTTATTACTATATCCTGCAGTTTGCTCCCTGCAGCCTGGAAGAACTTTGCCGTTCTTCTTTTGAATGAAACTTCCTATAGAAATCTCTCTTTGGCATATATGAGAAAGATCTGCCAAGTCCATATATGGCTTTTCAAAGACAAAATGTGTGCCATAGGAATTCACACACAGGTGTTCATTACTAAAAAAAAAGTCAGTTAAGAATTGGTTTGTGCCTTTCTTGGGGATTGTTCTTTTTTCCTAGATTTTTTTCTTATATCTACAAAAATGAAAGATCAATCATTAGCATTTGTAAATCATGCATATGTCAAATCGCTCATTACAAGCTGTGTGTGTGTGTGTGTGTGTGTGTAAATACAGTGGGGGACTTCTAACCCCACTGAGTTTCCAAAGCCCTCTACAAACAAATTGGGAGGGACAGTAAATAAGCATTCTCTAAAAACCCCAGACAGCCGATTTGCAGGTGCAATTTGGTATCTGGGCCAATTACCAGAATGTAATGTTATTTGGTATATAAACCACAGATGGTGGTTTCCGGGGCTTCTCAGTTTGTTAGATATTAGAAAATATAGCTTTTCTCTATAGCTAGGTGAGTTTTATTCTTTTATTGTATATGCCTTTACTGAGCTTGCTCTATTATTCACAGCTCTGCGGGTGGTGCTATGGATGTTTCAAAGGCTCTAGAAAAAGAAGTCTGTGCCCCTGAGAAACCCAAGGGAGATGAAGGAGATCTTCATATTGTAACTCAAAATATGGAATTGCCATTTTTGTAGGCCAAATATTGACAGTTCCATATGATTCACCCTAAATTGTATTTTTTCAAAAGCCAAAATACAAAGGTGGCCCCCTCACTCCAAGGCCCAACAGTGAGGAGGCGCTGTTCCTCAGGCAGGGAGCTCATCAACCTGTCACAGCTGTGTAATTACATAAAGCTAATACGTTCATAACCTCATTTCAGGGTTACTATTGTTTGCATTGACTCTATTTGTGTTTTTAGACTCCAGCTCGTAAACCCTATAATTAGGAAGAAGTATCAAAGTGCCTACTTACACACTTTTTATTTGTTTTCTAGGGTTGTAATTGTCTGTAAGTGCTTGCCTGGCTCACAATTCAGCAAGCGGAATGGTTTCCCAATCCCCACATCGCAGCCTTTCTTGATGGTGCTTTCTGTTTCATTCCTCACCTTGAAGCTATTCAGTTTTTTCCCAGCTTTATTTCTACTCAAAAGTAGGAAAATGTTTATTTTCAATTAGAGTCTTACATAGCCTGATAGTTTCCCTTTGCCATTTTAAAGGGACCAGAGGAAATTAAAATCAAAGACAGTAAGTCATTTGACTTCTACTAGTCAAAAGATTGCTCCTGGATTCCTCTCTGTCTCGAAAGAGTTTTGAGATTTTTATCTCTTAAGTCAGCTGCCTCTAAATTCTTGGCACACATGCAATTAGCTGACGGCAGCCCTTCTAAAACTGGTCCCTGTTCTCCATGTGTCTTCGGAAGAATTTCTACTTCTCTTGTTGTTCCCATAAAGAAAATGTTGCACAAGTCAGATTTAACTGATTTGATGATATGTGCTTACTCCCAAACAAATGAGAGATATGATTGTCCTGTCCTTGGGAAGGTTTTAGTTCTGTTCTGCGTGACCCTAACATTGATAAGCTAGTAGAGTTCTCTACATATTGAATCCTCTGGGGAGATTTTTTAAAATCCTGAAATCAGGTTGAACCCTAAAACAATGACATCAGGGTCTTGACTGGGGTGGGATCAGGGCCTCCGGAATTTTTAAAGCTCCCCAGGTGATTCTAGTGTGCAGCCAAGAATGGGAGCCTCAAAGGCAGAACAGATATAATTGGATGAATGTTTAGGTGGTGGAGAGGCCAGTAGAACGAGCATGTGCATTGGATTTAAATGGATTTAAGTCTGAAATTCAGGCCTCATACTTGTTATGTGACCTTGAATGAGTTACTTAAATATTTTTGAGCTTGTCTCATCAGCTGTCACATTTTATGGATGACAGTGTTGTGAGGATTAAGTGCCTGGGTCTATCATCCAGTAGATCTCAATGAATAGTAGTAGCTCCTTCCTTCTCTCCTGCTTTCTTTAATAGAGTTTATTTCAGAGGATACTCCAGTATTTAAATATGTGGTTTTTCTCTTTAGTGGTTATCTATTGGTTCATTTATTTTATTTATTTACATTTTTATTATATTATCTATTGTTTTATAATATATGTATTTAGAACATAGAATTTTTGTAATACATCACTTATATTATATGTTATTTATTGCTATGTATTTATTATTTAGTTTTATTTGGAAACAGTCTTGGGATTCCCAAAGTATTGCAAAGGTAGAACTAAGAGTTTCCATGGACCCTTTGCCGAGGTTTCCCTAATGTCAACATTTTGCATAACAGTAATACTTTCATCAAAATGAAGAGATCAACATTGGTACAAGGCTATTAATTAAGAATAGACTTACTTGTGAATTCACCAGTTTTCCACTAAGGCTCTGTTCCTGTCTCAGGATTCAATCTGGGATCTCCCACTGCATTTAGTTTTCGTATTTGCTTAGTTTCTTCCATTCTGTGACAGTTCTTGGTCTTTTCTTGCCTTCATGCCTTTGACACCCGAAAGAGTACTGGTCAGTTGTTTTGAAGAATGCCTCACAATTTAGGATTGTCTCACACCTACTTCTGGATAGAGTTGATGCCTTTTTGGCATGAATCCCACAGAAGGGATGTGACCTTTTCAGGATAGGGGATTTTCAGTATGTGTGGAATTCTTTACATAATTAATAATATGGTTCGTGAAATGAGACTTTTGGAGAGTTGTGCTAGTTTCCCAGTGCTGCCATAATAAGTACCACAGACTGGGCAACTTTAACAGCAGAGACTGATTTTATCACCATTCTGGAGGCTAGAAGGCTGAGATCAAGGTGTTGGCAGGATTGGTTTCTTTGAGGCCTCTCTCCTTGACCTATAGGTGACTGGTCTTTTTATCGTGTCTTCACAAGGTCTTAATTCTGTGCATATGTCTGTGTTCTAATCCCTTTTTTTTTTTTTTAAAGATTTTTTTTTTAAATTTATTTATTAGAGAGAGAGAGTGAGAGAGAGAGCGCAAGAGGGGGAAGGGTTAGAGGGAGAAGCAGACTCCCCGCCGAGCAGGGAGCCCGATGTGGGACTCGATCCCGGGACTCCAGGATCATGACCTGAGCCAAAGGCAGTCGCTTAACGAACTGAGCCACCCAGGCACCCTGTTCTAATCCCTTTTTATAGGGACACTAGTCCCATTGGATTAGAGCCCACCCCAATGACTTCATTTAAACTTAATTACCTTTAAATGCCGTAATTCCAAACACAGTCCCATTGTGAGGAACTGGTGGTTAGGGCTTTAACATATGGATTGGGGGAGCACAATTTAGCATATAACAGGTACCTCTCGAGTAGATACATACACTGTAACAGAAGAGGCAAAGGATTTTACCAGGATGGCAAATGATCTGCAATGCTCCTTGACAAACAGAAGCAGCTTCTTGGCACATTGGAGAAAACGGTCCCCGCAAACATCATGAAACTCAATGAGGACAAAATGCTCAGTCAGGGGAACCAAGCTGCTTAAGCATTAAATAGAGGACAGTTGGTTAAAGAACATGACGGGAGTGGGGGAAGGGTCCGTCCTTGGGGTTAAAAATGACTCCCCCAAAAACCGTGTGCCAGTATTCCAGCTGTAAAAGTCAACACAATATGGGGATGCTGCAGGATATTTAAGGGTACAGAAATCTTTTTTTTTTTTTTAAGATTTTATTTATTTGCGAGAGAGAGAATGAGAGACAGAGAGCATGAGAGGGAGGAGGGTCAGAGGGAGAAGCAGACTCCCTGCTGAGCAGGGAGCCCGATGTGGGACTCGATCCCGGGACTCCAGGATCATGACCTGAGCCGAAGGCAGTCGCTTAACCAACTGAGCCACCCAGGCGCCCGGTACAGAAATCTTTTTAAGGAAACATCGAAAAGGGCTTATTCAGCCAAAAGAAGAAATCGCTGATGGAGGATTTAATTATCTCCAAGTACTGTATGTGAGGGAGTTCTTAAACCGAGGACAGTGACCAGCTGTTTCAAAACTTTACAAGAACAGATTTCAAGTAAACAGGCTTAAATGAATGAGGTTTAGAATAGGATAAAAATTTCCTGGCGGAAACAATGGCTAAATACGAGAAAGGTTACATTTGGGAGAAACATGATACTGTAAAAAGAACAGCAATGGTGGAGGTAGATACGTTGGTTTTAAATACCAACTCTACCATTCAGCTGTGTGAACTTGGACGATGAACTTAACCCCTATGATAACACTACCGGCCTCATTATTTTTAAGGACTAAATGAGCTACTGGAAGCCATTTTAGCAGAGTTACTGATGTCAATTGAGCAGGTTGAGATGGGAGCTTGCCACTCAATAATTGTTAATTAGGTTGTTACTTACTCTCCTGTAAAATTTCATTTCTTAGATGTGTCTAAAGAGTACATTGTTCTCTGCTCATCCTGAACTGGTATATATGGTACCATTTGAAGTCCAGGGAAATGATATTTCCAGTCCTCTTTAGCTCGAAGACTTTACATTTTCTATCACAAAGTGGTTTGGGGGCTGAAATTCCTAACCCTCTAAGAATCCAGATAAAGCAGAGATATGCTGTAGGTTCAGTGGAAAATTATAGGGACTAGGTAGACTCTCTTTGCTGTCAGAATAATGCAGGGCTTGTGTTTGGGGAAAAGCACGAATTATTTGACAAATCATAGTTTATAAAATTTGGCTATGGTTAACCACTGTGTATTACTGGATTTCACAGAAATATTTTTCTATTGTCAATTTAAACCTCTTAACAGATAATAAACCCTGACAGAAAGGCATGGTAAAATCTCGGGGCTCATTCATAGAATCCAAATTGACGTTGATCACCATGCTTCCGCAATTTGATGTGGTGTGCCTGCTGGGTATGCCCTCTCTCTCTCTGAGACAACACTGCTGCCAGTGTCTTCGCGTCACTGTGAATGTTAGCAGCTTTGGGCTCTAATTTGGGGTATTACCCTTTTTAGTTTGAGGAAATCTCACAGTCTTTAAATTTCCCATCTATGAAATCAGAAGAACCCTAATTTCTGGCTTCAGAGGAGTTTATTTTAAATGGAATGCAGATGTCTCCCAGGTCTCACCAGCATGGGGAATACAAAGGGTGTCACATTGAAGTTAAATTCAAATCCAGCTGCTAGGTGACCTCTCTCCCTTCTGGGTTCTTCAAGGTCACCTCCTTTGGCTAATATTGTTTCCAGGACAGTGCCTCTGAGAACTTCTGATGGCAGACTGGGCCCTGGCTGGCCTTTTGCCCCACTGCAGACAGCTGACTTCAGGTTCTCCTGGGACCATGGTCTTCATCGTTGCCGTGATGGCAGCCTCCACCCCAAGTATCTGCTTGTGGTGGCACCTGGGCTCCTGCTGCGATCTCCTTGCCCTCTGTGCTAGTCCCAGAGGGCCCTACTCTTCTCTTTACCACCTCGGACTTGCAGTTATTACCTACAGCACAAGCTCAGAGATGGCCTGGGGGGAATGCACTACCCAGACCAACTTGCCATTGGCCACTAACTCTGGCTCCGCTCATAGGTTAGAACCTTCTTCAGCCTTTCCAGCTGAGCTGCTTCCCTGCTCTGGCAAATAAGGTTTCCCTGCTTGACCAGAGGTTGTGCTTTTGCCAGCACTCCGCTGCCCATTTGCATCTTTCAGAGGCATATTTCCTCCACTCTTTATGTCTGCCCTTGAGATAGATTCCTTCGGGTCCAGGCCTAAGAAAACAATATCAAGAGAATTTTCCTCTTCCCAGCTTAGTCCCACCCTCCAGGTCTTGCTGTCTCAGTCTCCAAGGTGACTGAGAGTGAGAATGTCCACTTCCTTTAGATCCTACCCTCTATTCATAGGGCTGGCTTTAGCTTTTCTCCGAAAAACACAGTCACTCTCTAGAAAGCTGTAGTCTTAAAATACTACACCTCTTTCTCATGTGTTCTCCCTTCTAAATTACAAGGACAAAAGACAGGTCCTTTAATTTAGACATTTCTGGGTGTCTGTGGATTTCATTTTTATACACCACCCTGGGTTGGACTTGTAGATGAGCTTTGTCAAGCCTGGTCTAGTTCTTTTTCAAAGATCTTCTGTCATCTGAATGTTTTCAGGCTTTGCTTACCTATGAGCAGACAGCTTTAATAAAACATACACTTGCCCACAAGAATGAGCAATGGTTGGCACACAATATTTCTCCAATTAGAAGATCATGTTCGGGGATGCAGATCTTGCCTATTACATAATCATCTCTTGCAGACCAACTTAGTTCCTCGAAGCTCTAGCTTCTCAAACTTTCCACTGTACAATATGTTCTTTGTTTTATATTTGCATGACTCAGTGGTCGACACTTGTGTCTTTCCCAGAACAAAGACGTGGTCAGCACTAAGTACATGTCACTCATCCCACTTCATCCCTCCATGGTACATGCTTTGAAATTAGTGGGGTTTTTCCCCTCTGAAGATTCCAGGTTCTAGTTCTGCTACCCAGAAGGGGGTGTTACTCTAGCCCCTCCCTAGCACATGGCCTAAAAATAGGATCTTCTATTTTGTTTTGCCTTTTTTTCCTTTACATTTGGAACGTAAACATTTCCCAAAACGATACCCTACCTTATCCCTACCTTGGGCCTAATAGTGTGCTCTCTTATGTAAGAATTAATAGATTCACAAAGTCCTTCAAAACTGTGGCTAATGAAGCCTATAGAAATATGCAAATTGCCTTAGTGGGCATAGATTACATTTACTACATATTTTAAATTGCTGACCTAATTCTGAGAAACTTTATTGTATTATATTTAATGATGTATGTCATCTCATCTTTAACAAAAAATGAGAAATTTTATTTTTCCTCTTATCCCTCTGTTCTTTCCTTTTAAATAATATCTTCTCTAGTATATTGTTAATAAAGGAAAAAAAGCATTATACTGAATTATGGTTCATTGGCTAAAAGGGACTCCATATTATTTGAATTATTTACTGTTTTGTAGCATTAGCCTTCTCTTCTGAATTTAAAAGTTTATTTGTAATGCAGTAATATTATAATCAGAGTTATTCTGAAAAAGCTAATGGAGCTAGAAAATAAAAGTTTTCCAGGCCTCAATCAGGATGAAATCATCAGTTTTTTTCATGGTAGATGTTCTTTCGCAAAAGGTCAGCAAACTCATCTTCTTTCTTATAAAATGTGGGCAGAAATGAGAAGAAAGTGAGAGGACAAAAATGAGAGAATCAAAATTACTTATAATTATATCTCTATGCAGTAATAATGACTTTATTACTATGTTGCATATGTGCTTTGACATTCTAAATGAGCTATATGAAATTAATACCAATGAAACTACAAAGACAATTGCGGGCAATTGTATAAAATAAAAAGTCTTTAAGCTCTTTTTAACATATTGAAAACTGTAAGTGAAGAGAACATGGCAATTTTCCCTCCTCTTTTTGACTTTAAATCCTAAGTAGGCTTATTTAGCTAATAAATAGTAAGAAAAATGAAGCTGGGAACTAGCCAAAGCCGCAGATTATTTAAATTTGTTCTTTTTTTTTAAAAGCATCTTCCACTGATTTTCTGTTCTGTGTTTTTATTTGAGGTAAAATGATTGGATAATAGTAAAGGTCTCAGTTCTGATAAAAAAGAGCCTATAACAAAAGTTGTACTCAGTGTTCTGGGTCCTCGACTGAGTGAGGGTGATATCTTTATAGGGTGGAGAAGGTCATCTGAATACTGCTGTATTTTTCAAGACTAGGCAAGTATGCCTATGACTACATTTTGACCAGAAAGATTACCTGGTGAATTTTTCAAAGAATCCTATGATTACCAATGGTTATGGGCTGTGTCATTCCTTCCCCTCCCAAGTCATATGTTGAAGTT
Organism: Neomonachus schauinslandi; assembly: GCF_002201575.2. Taxonomy (NCBI): domain Eukaryota; kingdom Metazoa; phylum Chordata; class Mammalia; order Carnivora; family Phocidae; genus Neomonachus; species Neomonachus schauinslandi. The sequence goes on along the minus strand of NC_058405.1, from coordinate 14,280,279 downwards.
CTAAGTCAGGTGCTTTAGAGCATGACTGTATTCGAAGATAGTCTTTAAAGAAGTGATTAAATTAAAATGAAGTCATTATGGTGAGCCCTAATCCAATATGATTGGTGTCCTTGAAAGAAGGGAAAATTTGAACACACAGACATCCACAGAGGGAAGAGGATGTGAAGGTACAGGTTGAAGGTATCCATCTGCAAAGCCACGGAGAGAGGTCTCAGAAGAAACCAACCCTACCAACACCTTGAACTTGGCCTTTCCACTTCTGCAAGTGTGGGAAAGTAAATTTTTATTGTTTAAGCTACTCAGACTGGGGGACTTAGAATTGCAGCTCTAGCAAACTAATACACCACCCGGGTGTTCTCTTCTTATTTTGCTGCATGTCAACCTTAATTACCACCTGATTGCCTCAGCTCTCTGCCTTCCTTGAGCAGTGGCTGCCTCAGCCTTGGGCTTAGGTGTCCAGATGGCTTTCTCAAGCACCCTTGCTCTCCAGTCAGATGACTGATTGACTTCCTAATACAGGTCAGGTTCACAGCCTTGAAGACTATTCTGAAGGGTTACAGATGCATCCATATCACAATCCCTTTTTGTTGCTGGTGGCTTTCCTCTAATCTTGCCAGGTGTTGACCTTACCAGCTCTACAGAAATCCATGATTTTCTCCCCAAGCTTCTCACACTTTCTCTGGAGTTCTCTTGTTTTGTTTTTGTTTGCTTTTTGGGAGGTGATCTGATCCCTAGATAGGATTAACTCTACTTTGATTGTCTTTATGAGGACTGCACATGTACTTCTCATACTCCAATTTGTACATCAGTATTTTTGGTTCATATTTAATATCTCCTGTGAGATTGTTTATGCCTTGACTAATTCTCATCGTAAATTATGAGGAGGTTAATTGAGATAATTCTCGTTTTGATGCCTTCTTGTTTGATCAAATAATACCTGTTTGTACCTACAACTGAGCTGTTTGTCTTGATGGACAGCACCCTTGTTGTCTGCCTGATTTGAATTTTTTGCCTTTCTCTCTTGGTTAAATTCTCAAACCTACCTCTTATTTCCTTTCTTCAGTACTTGATGCTAAACTGCCCCTTCAAGCACTTTGGCAGTTTTAAAAGTGAACATTCACAATGTGAATGGTTATATTTGACCACTAGCTCATGTGGTTTAAGAAGAAAATGGCAAAAATGGGGTCCCTTAGCCGTAACGTCCTCTCATTCCCCTTCATTTTCCCCAAACTTGACCATATTGTTTTCCATGGTTTCTGTTTTTTCTTCTATGAATTATGGAAGTGTCTCATTCCTTTTCTAGGTAAACTTCCCTCTGGAGTCTATCTGTATTCTTCATGATTCTGGTTTTGCTTAGATGCTTCTACATGAAATGCCTCATCTCTCCTGTTAACCTGACACACTGCCCATCCTGCAAGCCTCAGCTCCAACTTTCCTTTTTGAAAGGAAAGGCCTTCTCAGACTCCTGAGGACACATCAGTGCTCCTTTCCTTGTGGGCCCTCTTCAGTCGGACCATACAGCCATGAAAACAAATAACTTAGGGTAATTGTCTCTATCCCCACTAATCTAGAACCCCTTGAGGACAGGTACTGACAAACACAGTGCTAGGGGTTTCTCAGACATTGCTTAAGGGAACCATTGGAGAATTCCCTCATTCCCTAGTTCCCTCAGCCCTACTTCTAAGCAGCGTTCTTTCTTTAAACCTATAAACAAGCTCTAGTTTTATCACGAGAGAGAGAGAAGAAAAAGAAAAGGAGGAAGGAAAACTTCCTTTGTTTGGTCTTCCCCTAAGCCACCATGAGATTCTCCAGTGGTCAGACTTAAAAAAATCATGAATTCTCTACACTTTATTTCTCATTCATTTCCCGATCCACTAAATCTGTCTTTAACTGTCTCAACTTTTCTGGCATTGCTCTTGTGAAGGTGGAGTGAACTATGAAGTGTCTTCTCAGGCCTTGTTTGGCTGATCTGTTCACAGCAGGGGGCTCTGGGTTGACCTCTTCTTCCAATCTTGAATCTCTTTGGCTGCTACAGTGTTCTTTCCTAATTCCTCTTTCCTCAGTCTCTTTGGATACCTCTTCTTCTGCCTCAAGCTAGAATCCAGAACACCCAAATCCTAATCCATGGCTCTTTCTACTACATTACTCTGCTTTACATTTCTCTAGGACAAAGTCTTTTGTTTTTATCAAAAAGCCTTATCACCAAATTATCTTTTGAGATATTTGATCAGTCCAGTGGAAGGGAAGTAGAAGGTTGATATTATCATCTCCTGGTCTAAATTTGTGACTCCCCTGTCTTGCAAGATTTTGGAGTTTAATTGTTCAAATTGTAATGTATTTATTTGTACTTTTATATAAGTCTGTATTTTAATTTTTTATTTTCTTAAAGCTTTTATTTATTTATTTGAGAGAAAGAGATGGAGAGAGAGAGAGGGAGAGAGAGTGAGAGGGAGAGAGAGAGAGAGAGCATGAGTGGGGAGGAGAGGGAGAAGCAGGCTCCCCATGAGCAGGGAGCTTGATTCAGGGCTCAATCCCAGGACCCTGGGGTCATGACCTGAGCCGAAGGCAGACGCTTAACCTACTCAGTCACCCAGGTGCCCCTAAAGCTTATTTTTAAATCACATTTCACATTTACAACAATGTCCACTATATCATGTTGTGTTTACTATATATAGTTTTCAGTGTCATTCTCTTATGATTAAAAAACATAAAATACATATTATTGGCTGAGTTATTTTTCCTTAAATTCATATGTTGGAGCCATCACCCCCAGTATCTTAGAATGTGACATATTTGGAGATAGGATCTTTAAAGAGCTTATTAAGGCAAAATGAGCCTCTAGGGTGGGTCTTAATTCCATCAGACTGGTGTCCTTCTACAAAGAGGACATTTGGACACACACAGGGATACGACAGATATGTGCACAGAAGAAGGAGCATCTGAGGACACAGCAAGAAGGCAGCCATCTGCAAGCCAAGGAGAGAAGCCTCAGGAGAAACCAGGGTGCACATAAGTTGATTTTGGACTTCCAACCCCCAGAACTGTGACAAAATAAGTTTCTGTAGTGTAAGCCCCCAGTCTGTCCTATTTTGTTGTGGCAGCCTGAGCAGACTCATACAAACTTGTAGCAAAAGCAAACACTCAAATATATGTATTGATAGAGTTCCAAGTGGAGAATATTAAAGGGGGGTAATAAAGGCCTTCTTTTCTTTTCCACTTTTGTCCCTTCCTATTATCCTCACAGATTTACTGTGGAGATAGACCTCAGGGCAGTGGTCTAGAAGGCCATGGTAGTTACCAAATATGTCATCAGAATGTGCCAAACCACTTATGACACCTGTGGTTCATTCCATCTTTGTCCCTTTACTAACCTATTCTTAGTTTGGCTTGTTGAATGCTAGTCAAGTGCTGAGTTTACCAACTCAAGATTCCTTCTCACTCCTTCACACATTTCTAAATCTGGCCCATTCTGCATGACCTTAATTTTCCCTCCTTCCTGGAGATCATCCTGATTCCCCCAGTCTACACTGATCCCTTCCCTCTCTATCTGCAGTTCCTTGCTGTTCATGTAATTCACCGAGGTTGCTTCCTCATTGGTGAATGCCATTATCAGCTGTTTTCATTATTTAGCCTCTTCAGTATTTTGTCTTCCTTGTCTTAAAGGAGTTTTCTATTTCCTGGTTGCAGGGAAAGTGCTATCACTTCTCTCACTTCCATCCTTCCCAACCATCTCTGCTTTGCCCCCATCCCAGATGGGCTTATGTACCACTGAACACATGAGGATGCTTAATTATAGAATTAAATTAAGAGGATTTGACCATACTTTCCCCCCCTATGATTTATTTACTTACTTGGGGGGGAGAGAGAGAGAGAGCGCATGAGCAGGAGAGGCAGAGGGAGAGGGAGAGAGAATCTCAAGCTGACCCTACACTGAGATTGAGTGGGACTCACTCTCACAACCCTGAGATCATGACCTGAGCTGAAACCATGAGTCAGTCGCTTAACCGACAGCACCACCCATGCGCCCCGGATTTGACAATTCTGATTCCTCATGACTGTTTGGGGTGGAAACCACCAGAAATAGTGTTGGTAGGAATATCAACATTTATTTTCTGAAATGAAGAGAATGTCTGAATGCAAAGAGATTTATTATGCTAGATGAAGCCTTTGCCTTCTTTTGTTTGGTATCTTTCTTGATGTAGTCAGTTCATGATATGCCAGGGAACAGAGAACTGCTATTGACAGTTTGATACAGCTGATGAAAAGACCTTGAATTATTTAAGGGGAACTTTTGTTTCCCCAGTAACTCTGCTGGGGATACTTCTCATGTTAAAAAGTATGAGGCTTGGGGCGCCTGGGTGGCTCAGTTGGTTAAGCGACTGCCTTCGGCTCAGGTCATGATCCTGGAGTCCCTGGATCGAGTCCCGCATCGGGCTCCCTGCTCAGCGGGGGGTCTGCTTCTCCCTCTGACCCTCTTCCCTCTTGTGCTGTCTCTCATTCTCTCTCTCAAATAAATAAATAAAATCTAAAGAATAAAAAAATTAAAAAAAAATAAAAATTATTTATAAAAAAAAAAGTATGAGGCTTGGTCTCTCTTCTAATTTTTCTTTCTTGCTTGTGTAAATGCACAATAAATTCCTTTGACGGTCTGAGGCACAGACAAATGTTATTGAAAATCTCCAACCTGTCTTTGGGAGGAGTAACACTTTTAACAGTGAACTCGCTGGGGTACACTCTGTTATGATGTCATGACTTTTTACTCTTTACAAATGTCAGCAACATTCATCTTTTAAGAGTTTCACTGCTCTAAATATATATTTCTTGCCACTTGTTCATTCATTAAGTATATACTCTACTGTGTCAAGGGACTGATGTCTGTTTTCAGTTCCAGCTGCTTCTTCTGTCTCAATACACTCCATTCATTGTATAACAATTTGATTTCTTTCCTCCTCCACTGTTGGTATATAAAACAAGAGCATTTTGTGGGTTTAATATATACATAAATTTTAACCATATTCTGACAAAAATCTCAGACCGTGATTTAGGATTTCATTAAGCTGTTTATTCTCATATGAAGTTCTTATTTTACAGATAATGTCCAGAAAGGTGAATCAACTTATTTAAGGTCTCATAGCTGATTAGAGATGGAACGAGAATCCACATCCAGATCTCCTAACTTCTAGTCTTGTGTTTTCTTTTCTCTCTCTCTTTTTCTAATTTGGCTCCTGTTTGACCTGTGTTAGCTCCTAGTGGGCTCCTTGGGCACTCTAATGTTATTCACATTTCTTAAGCAGAGGAGTCGGCTTACCATGAATGGCACTTCAATAAAAATGTATTGACTCCATTGAAAGACCTTACCAGTATTTCAGACCAGTGCTGCCTGTAGCTGGGTGATGCTAATGAAGCTTCTCGAGAATCTTAAGAAAGCATCTGTATGGCCGGGTGGTTCAGAATTCTGAGGCCTTTTCTGGTTTGAAATATGATATATGTGGCCTCTAGAGCAGTGGAAGCTGCAGTGGCTTGAACTAAAGAAACTTAGCAAGACTATAGCCTTAGAGGCCATCAGAAGAAGGGGTTGGAAAAGAGCAATGGAGCCACAAACAGGGACCATTAAGTAGATTAATTAATCCCTTCACCGCCGCCCCCTTTTCTCCAAGCTTATTACTAGGTAGATGAAAAATAGAGAGTGAACTTAACAAAAAATTGAACACACTTTTTTTTGGGAGGGAGATAACTCAGAAAACAAATGGAGGGGTGGTTTTGCCACACAGTAAAGCTTTCCATGTGGTAGGACTTGGGGAGCTGTTGGCTCAGTGACTGCTATTCACAGGCTCACCCTAAAGTGGAGTTTTCCAGTTGGTGAGTCTTACCCATGAACACAGAGGCCCCATTATTATTATAAATGAACAACAGAGAAGCACAAGATAGCCGATAAGGTCTTCAAATTAGAGAAAGACCTACAAAAAATATAAGAAAACAGACCCTACAGGAAGCAGGTAATTTAGAGTTCAGAACACATGGAAAATGAAAAAGTTACAATTGGTCTCCTCACAGAGATTTAAGATGTTACATCCATAAAAGGAAGAATATACTGTGAAAGTGAATAATCAGAGAATGCGAAAGAGCTCCTGAAAATAAAAAATACACATATTATTAATATACAAAATACAGTAGGAGATTTGGAAGTTAAATTTTAGGAGGCCTGTAAGAATAGAGAATGAAAAGACAAGAAACATGAGATAAAGGTAAGGGACATAGAATTCAATCTGAAATATCCAGTGTTCAACTAAGAAGAATTTCAGGAAAACTAATTGATGGGAATCAATTACGTATAATATAAGAAAGTTTCCAGAGTTAAAGCTTGTCACAGATTTTCACATTGCAAATAGGGCTGAGCAGAGGAACAATGCCATTTAAAAATTTTAGGCATCAAGGTTAACAGAGAGAATTAAACTTATTACCTAAAAGAAAACATATCCAATTTTCCTTGCACTGCTCATTAGCACACTGGATCCTAGAAGTCAATGGAACATTGACTTTCAAATCTGAAAGAAAAGATTTGTGGTCAAAATTCTATATTCTGATAAATTATCAATCAGGAAGCCAGGATGAAGTCGTTTTCAGACATGTACTCTTAGGAAGTTACTTGATGATGCACATCAGCAAAAAGAAGGTGAGACTTTTTTTAAAAGGTATGGGTTTTGGGGCACCTGGGTGGCTCAGTTGGTTGAGATCCGACTCTTGATTTTGGCTCACGTCATGATTTCAGGGTCATGGGATCGAGCCCCTTGTCAGGCTCCACGCTAGAGATTCTCTCTCTCTCCCTCTCCTTCTGCTCCCCCCCCCCCCGCTCTCTCTCTCTCTCTAAATAAAATCTTTTTTAAAAAAAGTTGTGGGTTTCAAAAAGCAATGCATCCAAGGGAGGTGAAAAAATTAAAGGATGACATTTCTGTAGCACACCCTGGGAGATCAGATGGGAGAAGAGAAAAGAAGATCTCAAGGAGGGCGGTTCTGGGAAAACAATGGATTCAATATACTAAAGAGTACAATGAACAGTAAGAAAAATATTTGAGAATATAATAAGAAATAGACCATAAAATTAAATTGGAAATTCTAAAAAAAATTTTATGAGAAAATCATGGTTCAAATATGAAACAACCAGCCCAAGTTAGACTAGGACATAATTGGGCTTTGAGAAAATGGAAAAATTTTCAATCAACAGAAAGAATGGGTAAATTGGATGATATTAGGGACAAGGTGAGAAATTATACATCCAACAAGAACAAAGAAAGGAAACCAATACAAGGAAGCATTATGTAAATGTGAAGCACACTAAAATGTCAGCAGATTTTGAGCAATCATAGACTGTTAAAAAGGAATCATTCTTTGTTTTTCTTCAAAAGTCACAGGGCACAATAGGGAAACCATAATACCAATTTCTATTTAAGATTGTATTGTTTATTTGTTGGCTTATTTATTGTTCTTACTAGAACGTAAGCACTGTGTTAGTCTGATTCACCACTCTATCTCCAGTTTCTAGAAGAGTGTCCGGGTCATAATAGGTATGCTGTTGGAATGGAGAAGTAAATAGTTTCCCCATGGTTCTTTTTTTTTTTTTTCTCAAAGATTTTATTTATTTAGAGAGAGAGAGAGAGCACAAGCAGGGGGAGCTGCAGAGGGAGAAGGAGGGGCAGACTCCCCACTGAGCAGGGAGCCCGATGTGAGACTTGATCCCTGGACCCTGGGATCATGACTTAAACTGAAGCCAGACACTTAACCGACTGAGCCACCCAGGTGCCTCCTCCCCACGGTTCTAATAAGTGTCCTTTCCTAAAAAAGTGTTCAATTTCTGGAGTTGATCTGTAGGCAAGGAATTAATCCTAGTTATAGGACAGAATATAACTTATATTTCTTGGTATTGTTGGTCCTGATAATGTAAAAGTAATGATCATCACAAGATTACACTTATATAGTAGATACCATGCTCCTGACACTGCTTCAAGTATTTATATGTATAAACTCATTTACCCCTTACTCTGAACTGCTTGCACTGTTATTATTCCCGTATTATTGGTTTTCATTTACTGCTGGAAGAAGCTGAAGAGAGAGGTGGAGAAAAGTATGGAATGTGGGGCAGGAGCTTCTTTTTACTTTAGATGCTCCTGGACTACTTGCTTTTTAAATCAAATCACTTTGATCAAAATTTAAAACCAAATTACCTAATGCAGTGGGTACACAGGGTTGGGGTGTATAAAGGGGAGCACTATATAATTTGAAGCAGTTAGCCCTTATGGCTTCTTGGAAATGCCCAGAGCCTGTATCACACAGCATGTGGATTTTGAAGCACTAACCAGTTATTCTGCAATGGGTCCTGGTGTGGGAAAAAGCGAAAAAGGAAGTTTTATTATAATGAAGACTCCCCACTAATGGACGTTGCCTGTTTAATGAAAATTGACTGAAAGAATTGAGGTCTCACTCTTGTTTTTGTGAGCTGAGCGATTTGAACATCAAGAATAGCCCAATGATGAAGTGATTCATCTTAATTTCTTAAGACTAAAATCTTGAAATTTTTATTTTCATATAGAACACAAATGGGTGTGTATGTAATTGACATTTTACACGATGCTTTCTGGGTTCAGTGTGATCCCTAGATGATAGGGTTTCTTATGTAGGAATCTGTTTAGTGGGGTTCACCTTTTTATAGGCAATAGAAGGATTTGAACATGATCAAGTATACAATTATATGGTATATAAAACAGATACAGTGACTGTGCTATTTATATGTGACATCTCTCTGGATAGTGATGTGAGACAAGGTTTCATCTGCTAGTTTCTTATAAATAGACTGAGAGGATGGCATCTGCTGAAACAGCATTTTTAGAGTTTTTTTTCCCCCTCATTTTCAAACTGCACTCGAAGCTCGTAAACATATTCTTTGAAGATCAGAAGATTTAGAGCATACTATACCCCATCTAAACTACAGCATAATCTAAATGTAAGGAGTTGTTAAAAAAATGGGGGTATCAAATGTAGTGAATGACCGCGGTGTAGTTAGGGGTCAATTGTAGAATCAGAAATGAATTACCCTGCATTAGAGATGCTGGATGCTACAATAGGTTGTGGAAATTGGAAAGAAATAGGTAAAAATAATAGGTCAAACCTATTACACTGGCCTTTCTTTGGTGTAATTTTGTGCTGAAAAGCACTGAACCAGATATCACCCAGTGTTTACTGAAGAAGAAAACACTGTTTTACTTTTTTTATGAAATAAAACAATCAGTTGGGCAAAAAGTGTGTCAGAGGCATGCTTGACATCGGTATTGGAAACCAGAGTATATGACAGCCAACTATGTTTGTCCGTTTATGGGTAACGTTTATGTTTTTTTTTTTTTTAAGTACTTTGAAGTCTTATATAGTTTGTTAAACCTAAAATGCCTTCTTGAGAGAGCAAATAAAATCCATTATGACCAAAACATTACCAGAAAAGGCTTCAAATAAGCCCCATGAGAGTATACTGTACTATGTATTTTCCTCCATTCCACTTTGGTAGAAGTAATAAAAAATATATAATGTTAAACTTTTTGAAATAAAAATATTTTATTTATGGAATCTGTGCCAGATGGCTGTCAGTCTTAATATCTATATCTTTTTATAAAAGAGGAGCTCCAAAGTAAGTTAATTTTTTTTTTTTTTATGTGTAGGATTTCTTCGTAGACCGGTGAACTGGGGCTGGATTTAATCAGCAGCATCTTATTGTGCATATTGACCTATCCAACAGTAACACCTTTAAATATGTATGCTTTTCTGTGAATGTTTAATAATGAAAGAATTCTCTACCTCTGAGAAGACTGGTGTGGGGTTGTAAGAGAGTATTTTCCTCCCTTTATTAATGATAAGGGAACATGATTGACAAGGTCTGTGGTGTGACCTCCCTCTTAAAAAAAGAATACTTGGCACCCTTAATGGCCTTGAACTGGGCTTCATTATTCCTATTCCAGAAGTTTCTTCCTTTTTTTTTTTTTTTTTGCTGAATTCAGACACAGGTTTGGTAGTGGAAAAGAGAAAGCATGTTGATAGGTCCAGGAGAGCTGTGGGAGTGAGATCCATTAGTTGAAAACGGAATGTTCTTGATGAATTCCTATTTTCAGAGACAGCCAACACTGACGTGGAAGTTAGGCTGCACCAGGACAATGCCCTCGTTCCACGAATGTGAAGAAACTGAGGGCCAGAAAGGCAAGCAGTTTGCCCTCCAAATGTGGTCCTTCTGCCTTCCTTAGTTTGGTTCCTGGGGCTAGCATCCGCCTTATTATCCAGTCAGAAATCTGAAATTCCTTCCTTGCCACACCCTTTCTTCTAGGTGTTCCTAGCTTGTCCATTTCCTCACCACAGCCCTCAATATCTGGTTCCCAGATAAGGGTGCTCAGGAAAGCATCAACATCTACGTTAGTCTCACTCAACAACTTTACCCACTGAGGCATTTCGGGAGGTGGAGGTCACTGACGTGGCAGGGTATCAGCTGTCTTGTGTGCTCTCCATTCATAACTGTCCCAAGCCAGTCGCTACCTCCAACCCTTCTTCCTCCTTCATTCTTCCCTTTTGGGTCTCGATTCTCAGCTCCCAGAAGGCCTACCCTTGTGTACTATCTCCAGAAGTGTTTAATTCATTTCCATCCTATATAGGCTAAAGAGGTGGTGCTCTTCCTCTTGAGGATGCAGTAGGGTTTTGCCACCGAGGAGACCCTTCAAGTAGTTTTTCTTGGTACAGTAAATGCAGCTGGGTGAAGCCAGGCTACTACTCTGCCTGCATCCTTTAATCTTTAGTTCTGATCTAAAAACTTGAGGATTGTGCAATTTGTTTTCTCTCTTGGCACAAAACTTCTGGGTTACTTTTAAAAACCAACCCGTGAAACATAACATTTTACAGTCTTAAATTCTAGGCTTCTTGTACAGACCCACGTATCCCACGTAGCCCTTAAATAATCAACCGTTGTCATCATCTTCGTATGTGCCATCAAAATGTCTCTTTCCAGCGCAATTATGATTGTATTTTTCCCTCGCCTAAAATTTTTCAGTGTTTTTTAAAATTTTTAAAAAATTTTATATTTTTTATTTACTGTTATTATCAGTGTTTTTTTTTAATCACCTACATGGAAGGCCAGAATATCTTAGAATGGCACCCAGTGCTTGTTCCATTCTGTCTCTGATTTAACTTTCAGTCTCCTGAACACAGCTTTTTTTTTTTTCCCTTCTGGATATTTCCAATGTCTATTGTGGTGCCTCAGAAATACTAAGAAATGAAATCGTATCCACCCAAAACCACTTGTGCTTCTAATGAATCATGTTCTCTTTTGTCACTGTGCCTTTTCCCTTCATCTAATGCTCCTGTAGTTTCTCTCTCTCCCCATACACTTGACTTTCTAGATTCAACTCTAGAGCGCCCCTCCTGGGGAGCCTTCCCATCCAATGCCCAAACCTTCTCTAGCAGAATGCCTTTCCTCTTTATTTCTGTAGCTCTAATGTAGCACTTAGGTTGTATTGCAATTAAGTTTAATTGCCTGTCTCCATTAGACTATGAGAATATTTGTTTTTTGTCTTTATATGTCATGCCTAGAACTTTAGCAGACATAGATTGAGCATAATGTTTGGATGAGGTATAATTTTATGTCTCCTTCCACCCCCACTTTTGGAATGAATGGCTATAGTCTGGAAACCTTTAGACTGGTTGAGGGCTAAATAGGAACTATTGTCCAAAGTGGGTCCTCTCTTCTCTCCCATCCCAGGAAGACACTGCTAATGTTCTTTATGACCTCAACCATGCCAACCTTGCAGAAATAAAATTATGTCTCTGCCACAAGTCTGCATGATTCCAGTTCTTGTAGAGTTCCTGTAAGAGAGGATGCGTCATGTGACTCAGTCTTAAATCTACCTCATGGACAGTGACTCCATGTTACCAAATAATACTACTAAACAGATCTCTTTACATACACATATACATGTACTTATCTTGAGAAGATTATACTTCCGTGTGTGTATGTGTATGCATATATTGACCTATATCTACCTACCTACCTACCTATGTACCTACCTATGTTTAATCCTTCAGAAGACTGTACCAATCTAGATGTTCTTTACTAAAGACAATGCAGGTATAGTGGGCTATCTAGCTATTTATCACAGTAGACTTATTACTTAGGAACATGTTCAAAGACACTGAAAAATGTTGGGTGCTTTTGTTGCCTTTCTCCCATATAGAAAGAGATCATAGAATTTGAAAGTGAGAATTTTCTACAGATAAAAGGTGTTATGCATTAACATTATATTGCTTGCTAAAACTCTAATTGGACTTATGAAAACCACAGATCAGGTATATAGCTTCGATTTTTTAAAACCCTTAATGGAGCTGCCCCAGGTTAGCAAGTGATTTTTATTCCTGTTCTTTCCCCATGCTTATGCCTTCTGCTCCCAGACACCCCACCAGTCCTTCTGCTAGTGGTGCCTGCCTTTCTCGGACTTCAAGCAAGTGTTTTGCTAGGAAACTCGGTCTCCGAGAGATGGGTAGTTCTAATAAATGAGTCGGTTCGAAGAAAATCATTTTTTCAGGGGGTGTGCGATTGGCTTTTTATCAGTTTTATGGACTGTTACTTTCTCGTTTTCCCAGTGGTATTTGCCATGGGAACTTTTATGATTTGTTTTGAGACTTATTTAAAAACTTCTCTATTGATCTCAACAGAACATTGATATTTGTGAAATATCTCACCAAGTTGACTCTTTATAGAATTATTGTTGAGATCTGCTTATTTTTAGTAAAGATGTCTTTAAGCATTTTGTGTTGGCTAGAGACCCCTGTTCGCCTACCTCTATGCTTTTTTTTTTTTTTTCTCCCCTGGCTGGATTGGAATGACTATCAAGTATTTTTTCCATACCCTGGAGACTGGCCATCTATCTCTCATTCTTCAGTATAAATATTTACCAGTCCCACCGGAAGTTGAGATGGTTGTCTTGAGCATACAAATTGCCCCAGAGGTTTCTGGCTAACTTGTCCTCAGGAACGGTGCTTCTGATTAACACAAAAATGATGCTCAGGCCATATTTTTCTCTGCTGAAGGAGAGGCAGTGACTATATGTGCTCATTATGAAGTAGATGTGGCTGAAAGTGCAGTTGTAGTCTGTCACAGAGCATTTGGCTTCTCTGCTAAGAGGTAAAGTTATGCTGTTGGCAAAACAGTCTGGGTGGGTATCAAGTGCACTGACGCTAGACAAACACTAGGCTGTGGCTTGTGAAGTCATAATGGGGACTCTCCAAACCCCCATGTGAAGACCCCCGCTGGAACCAACAGCCAACTTTTGCCACGTCAAAACACCAACCAATATTATGGAGGCAGATTTAGTCTCCTCTGGTTGCAGCTATACTTTTGTAACTTTATTTCTGTTTTTTTTTCTTGTTTCAGAGGACATTATTTCCTCCAACATATTAAAAAAATCCCCTGACATTAGAGGAGGAAAAAAGAAGGGATAGATGGCAGTCACATTACCCATTTTTCTACAATTAAAAACACCAAAACCCTCAATGATGTTCACATAGGTAACATAACTTCATCCTTAACAAAATGCGAAAGTATGCTTTTATTGTGAATTTCCAGTATCAGAAAGGATCATTTTTCACACTCGTGTTTCTTTTTTTTTTTTTAAAGATTTTATTTGACAGAGATAGCGAGAGCAGGAACACAAGCAGGGGGAGTGGGAGAGGGAGAAGCAGGCTTCCCGCCGAGCAGGGAGCCCGATGTGGGGCTCGATCCCAGGATCCTGGGATGGTGACCTGAGCTGAAGGCAGACGCTTAACGACTGCGCCACCCAGGCGCCCCTGTGTTTCCTTCTGCTGAGTCTATGGTCGTATCATCCAGCCCTGAGTGTCTAGAAAATGTAAAAAATGCCTCATCTTCGCTTTCCAAGCAATAGTATTGGTTTAATTTAGATGCTGCACTTCAGAATTTTAGCTAGATATTGAAGTTTGAATTCTCAGCTCAGGCTTCATTAGTAGTGATTAGCTAACACAAATGCATCTCTGATTTATGCATGTCTAAAAATGATTTTGAAAAGCTGTCTTGTGCAGGGTTGATTGGTATTGTGCATAGTTTTGTCCTTCTAAGAATTAGGCTGTCTTCTTCCAACACTCCGATCAAGTAGGCCACCTTTGGGAAGTGACACTGACAGACTGCTGGTACTCTGCAAATTAATATTATAGATACAGTTCTAGAAATTGAGAAGACTGACATTTTTGTGATAATGAGAGGTTGGGACTAAATTTACAGAAAGGCAAATTTATACTAGGAGTGTTTTTTTTTAAAGAGACTGTAAATTTTCTAAACGAATTTCTGACATTTTGAAATGTTTTGACAGTGCTTCATTTGTATAAAGCTTTATGTGTAGCAGCCTCATTGACTTGTTTCTGTTTAGTCTGGTTTTTATGTGATCATTTTTACCTCTGTTGAATTGGTGAAAAATAATTTAACATTTTTTTCTAGGCTCTGGCTGGCACAAGAAAACTCTGAATCCAGCCAGGGATTTTTCTATGGCCTAATTTGTGCATTGCAATGAGCATAAAATTTGCATCTAGTTTTATTTTTCACTCTCTTTACTGGTATTTATGTAATGCAAAATTAAATGTTGCAGAGCGTTAATTAACCAAGGAGAACCATAATCATCATCAGAATCTATATAGTAAACCTGTGAAATTAATAGAGGCTCAGAACTTGAGGGTAAATAGCCATCTTTTGGAACTATATCATTGAGTTTGTACTCCAACCAAATGACACAGCTGAGCAGTAGAAACCCAAGTGTTGAAGGAGACATTTTTCCATACTCCAGAGAATTATAAAGGTTTCCCGTTCTCACTTCAGAAGACTGAAAAAAAACCAGTCATAGGAAAATGATTGAACTTAATATTCATATTTTGTGGGCAGCCAGGAAGTTAATATGGGGAAATAAAAAACTTGATTTTTAATGTCATTACAATTTTATTTTTATTATTATTATTATTATTTTTTTTTAAGATTTATTTATTCACTTGAGAGAGCGAGAGAGAGAGAGAGAGTACATGAGAGCAGGGGAGGGTTAGAGGGAGAAGCAGGCTCCTCGCTGAGCAGGGAGCCTGATGCGGGACTCAATCCAGGGACTCCAGGATCATGACCTGAGCCAAAGGCAGTTGCTTAACCAACTGAGCCACCCAGGCGCCCCTACAATTTTATTTTTAAATGAGTTTTAAGATTTTCTTAGTTTACTGAAGGTGTCTTAATTTTACTTGAATTATGAGCTCTTCTAATTCTATCAGGAATCAAAAAAGGAATCTAATGTCTTAAAATAATATACATTTTTCTAATGTACAATAAAAGGAATTATTAGATTATTTGGGGCAATATGACTGCCTCCAAGGTCTTGAAAAAGTTCTTTTCTAGCTGACTAGTTAGTCTTTCGGCATCAGAACTACCTATATGGGGGATCCGCCATCTGTGGTGGAACTGCCGCCAAGATGCAGATTTTCGTGAAAACCCTTACGGGGAAGACCATCACTCTCGAGGTTGAACCCTCGGATACAATAGAAAATATAAAGGCCAAGATTCAGAATAAGGAAGGAATTCCTCCTGATCAGCAGAGACTGATCTTTGCTGGCAAGCAACTGGAAGATGGACGTCCTTTGTCTGACTACAACATTCAAAAGGAGTCCACTCTTCATCTTGTGTTGAGACTTCGTGATGGTGCTAAGAAAAGGAAGAAGTCTTATACCACTCCCAAGAAGAATAAGCATAAGAGAAAGAAGGTTAAACTGGCCGTCCTGAAATACTATAAGGTGAATGAGAATGGCAAAATCAGTCGCCTTCATTGGGAGTGCCCTTCAGATGAGTGTGGTGCTGGAGTTTTCATGGTTAGCTACTTCAACAGACATTATTGTGGCAAATGTTGTCTGACTTATTGCTTCAACAAACCAGAAGACAAGTAATTGTATATGGGTTAATAATAAAAGACATGAACTAACAACAACAACAAAAAGAACTACCTATATAGGGATAAGACATATTCCTATATTTTTTTTCTAGGGAGATGGAGAATCCATAGCAACTTTCTGCCCTGCTATCTGGGAGGATAGTCTTATCCTTCCAGGGATTACTCTTTTTTTTTTAAAGATTTTTTTTTTATTTATCCATTCATGAGAGACAGAGAGAGAGATGCAGAGGCAGAGGGAGAAGCAGGCTCCCCGTGGAGCAGGGAGCCCAATGCAGCACTTGATCCCAGGACCCTGGGATCATGACCTGAGCTGAAGGCAGATGCTTAACCGACTGAGCCACCCAGGCGTCCCCTTCCAGGGATTACTCTTAAAGGAATGATATTTTACTCTACTTGCAAACTAACAAGTTAGCCTGCCACAGTTTGGATGCTGGCAAAAGACATAAGACTCCTGGGTCCCAGACAAAAGACTCACTCATGGCACCACAGATGGTGGGAGCTTCATGCTTGCTTTTGTTCCCCTTCTTCCCTATTCTCCCCCTTATCCCCAAGTCCCATGGGAGTGATGAGGAATAGCCCAGCTAGATGTTGTGCATCCAGTGGATTTGTGGCACAGCTGAGGACCCCTAAGTATAGGAAACCCAATATTTTATAACGGACTGTGTGTAACCTGACCAACCCATGCCCTGGAGAGAGACACTATCTTGATCTTCTAGGACTGTTTGCCATACAAAAACTCCTGAAAAGTGAGGGCAGAACAAAAGCTGATACAAGATGTGCAGAAACACCTTGACGATTTGTTTCTCAATGCTGCTGAGTGAAAATGACCGGGCTCTGCCTCAAGCCACTTCTCCACGAATAGCGTTATCTGCAGCGTTCTTTTAGCAGTACGTGGAGGTAGAAGAAAACCGGTTCCAGTATATTTTTATTGCAGCCACAAGTCATCTCATTAGCTGTTGGTGACTTTGCTCATTTGGAAGGCTGCCAAAGTCATCACACACCTGGAAATCAACAACAGGAAGCTAGGATTGCATCCCAGAACCCCTGGTACATAAAATTTCTTCTTACCCCTACCTCTGAGTAGTCTAGAAAATTTAAATATTTCTCGACCAACTTTTGCTGGTTATAGTTCAGTCAGCCTTAACTGAAACATTGATAAAGAAAGCAGTGTCTGTCATAAGGGTAACTGTACTCCCCTTTCTGGGACTCCTTCCCTTAATTTTACTCTCCCTATTTTGCCCTGTTGGATATTATTGTAAGGAATTGTATAAGATCCTTGAGAGAAGTTAATAGAAAAGGGGAAGCATTTCTCCCTTCCTTCCATACTAGCTCACCCTTAGCCTTCTAAGCTCAAGGTGTCTACCCTCTTGTAGTGTTGGCTCTTTGGCAAGTAAATGCTGTTAAGCATTGAATGTGTTACACTGGGTCCTTTTGTGGGGTCTATGGATCAGAGTCTGGGGATTAGGGCATGTGTTAGGAAGTAAATATGCCTCAGCTCTGGGCCACCAAGAAAACCATAGTAGGTCTGTGTTGATGCAGGGTGGAAGTGTTCACCAGCCACAGGAGGCTAAGATTTGATACCTTTGCCTTTTAATTTTTTTTTAATTAAAAAAAAATTTTTTTTAAAGATTTTACTCATTTATTTTAGAGAATGAGAGAGAGAGCACGAGTGGCCTGGGGGAAGCAGAGGGAGAGGGAGAAGCAGGCTCCCCACTGAGCAGGGAGCCTATGGTGGGGCTCCATCCCAGGACCCAGGATCATGCCCTGAGCCGAAGGCAGACACTTAACCGACTGAGCCACCCAGGCACCTCTACCTTTGCCTTTTTAATCAGAGCTACTGGGTATGAGAGCTACTGTATATGATAGCAGACATTGACTTTGGGGGTAATTTAATGAAAAGTGTAGTACTATGAAAATCTGATTTTGCTGTGTAAACCTAACGTTAATTTTTGTCATTTGTGTGAAGGACTTAGCATTTATCCCTAATTACCATGCAGCACAATGATTATTCATAATACTAAATATGTGTCAGATCAATGTTTTTAGGTTGCATTGATTATAACACTAAAATCTGCTATGTATGATGCTCCATCTTCTTTCGGATGGTCATCTACTAAAGTATCAGGGCTTTCTTCTTACAACTTAAAACATTTAGGGTTTGGTTTTTTTTTTTTTTTTAATGAATGGAGAGATTCTTTTGCATTAGAAAAGATAAGTCTGGGGCACCTGGGTGGCTCAGTGGTTAAGCGTCTGCCTCAGCTCAGGTCATGGTCCCAGGGTCCTGTGATCGAGCCCCGCATCGGGCTCCCTGCTCGGCGGGAGTCTGCTTCTCCCTCTCCCACTCCCCCTGCTTGTGTTCCCTCTCTTCGCCGTGTCTCTCTCTGTCAAATAAATAAAATCTTTAAAAAAAAGAAAAGAAAAGTCTGCAGCCAGTTTGACTGTGGGTCACTATGGGCAATAGAATCCTCATATCTTGAGGACAGTGGTAGGAATAGCAGGAGCACCAGCGTTTTAGACTTTGAGTCTAGTAGCTAATTATCTAGTTCTCTTCTTGTTTTATTTCTGCCACTTGTCTTATTACTGAGGAATGATATTATTGAATTCTAAACAATATGATGTCTACCCTCAGGCCAATCAAGCAGAGGCATATGCAATATCTTTGATATGCCGAAATAAATTGAAGTTCAGGAATTAGCTGTGTCGGTGTATGGGTGTGAGGGATAGGTGATATAAATTCCTCCTTTTCCTACTTTATGGATGAAGACTCAGCTTTCTCCTCTACATTTTTGTCTGTCAGTCTGACTTGCTTTCAACACTGTGTATTAACCGAGATCACTTTGCTTTAAAATTTATTCATTTGCATGATGTTAGAATGAAGTAAAACAGAGCAAGACATCTTAACGGGATAAGAGGATCCCCAGTAAGCATTAGCTCTATAAATAATGTTTTCCCCACCTCAAGGGGGTTGCTTGACCATCAGTCTGTCAAACACATATAGAATATCTGCTGTGTAGGCAACACATTTGTGTCCCTAGCCCTTGATAGATGAAGTTTAAAAGAAATTAATTGCTTATAAGGTTTGAGCTTGGATGACTACTTTTAGTACATTTAGTATTGTTTTTGAAATAATATTTTAGTGATTAGATAATTTATAACTTTGTCTTTATTGTAAACCAGAGTGAACTGTTTATCCATGGTCAAGTGATCTCCTGGATTTAAGGTTGGTTTAAAACTCGTTAATGCTGGGGTTTATAATGGAAACAGAAAGCCTGTACTTACGTGAAACAGAAATAACCAGGCCAGTGGAATTATTGTAAAACAGTATCTTTTAAATGCTGATGATTAGACCTTAGCCTCTTGAGTTAAATATAGCCTCTCAGTTGTTCTTGGCAGAATGATGAAGCTGCGTTATCTTTTGTGGAAGATCCAACCTCTCTGAATGCTTTTTGTGACAGGTATGTTTAGTTGGACTCTGAGGCTTCATTGGAATTATAAAAACTTGGCTCTTGGGGCGCCTGGGTGGCTCAGTTGGTTGGGCGACTGCCTTCGGCTCAGGTCATGATCCCAGGGTCCGGGATCGAGCCCCACATCGGGCTCCCGGCTCAGCAGGAAGCCTGCTTCTCCCTCTCCCACTCCCCCTGCTTGTGTTCCTGCTCTCACTGTCTCTGTCTCTGTCAAATAAATAAATAAAATCTTTAAAAAAAAAAAAAACTTGGCTCTTGTAGGTAAATTTTTGAAAGAACAAATTTATTTTCTGTCTTATTATCTGGGTGTGGTAAGATGAACACAGTAAGTATACCACATATAAAGTGACAATGTTTTGACCCTTTTGTCATAATTACCACTGTGGAAAACTGAAGACGACTAGATTCAGTCAGCTGGATAATCAGCATTTTGACCCTTCGTTGCAAATCATTTCTGTTGTGTAAAAATGAGGATAAATGGATTAATCAGACCCCATGTTATCCACTTGCAGTCTGTTTTCAGATGAGACAGAGTGGTCCCCTATATCCAGCTTTGAACGTCCAACAGCTCTCTACTCCAATTACACAAATTAGTGATGTGTAAATTCATGTTCCTAAGTGATAAGCAAGTGCATTTTTCTTCGTGATGTGTTATATATTATTTAATCTTAGTTATATATTCTGTAATACATGTGTCTATTATGTGTATCTACTATACATATCCTTAACTTTGTCAGTTCTGATAGTCTGAGATTTGGGGTTCCTAGGGGATAATTTTACTTCTGTGTAATTTATTTTAAAGTCATCTGAGAAACTGACTTAATGTAATTAGAGACTTGGCAAAAGCTTTTTTCCCCTCAGTGATGGTGGTATTTAAACTGAGATTTTCTTGTTCTAATCTGTTTTTCCCTACAACTTTGTTTATATGAAATTATAAAACTTTACTTATATTTATATCTAATTTTTTTGGCACAAGTCATGGGTTTGACTATGCAGTCCTGACTTTGTAATTTTTTTTTTTTAAGTTTTTATTTATTTATTTGACAGAGAGAGACACACTGAGAGAGGGAACACAAGCAGGGAGAGTGGCAGAGGGAGAAGCAGGCTTCCCGCGGAGCAGGGAGCCCGATGCGGGGCTCGATCCCAGAACCCTGGGATCACGACCCGAGCTGAAGGCAGACACCCAACGACTGAGCCACCCAGGCACCCCTGTAATATTTTTTCAATCTCAGATTAAGCATTTGGTTTGCTGTATGGAGGTTTTATTTTTTATTTTTTTGAAAGTGTCGTCATTGTACATATTTATAGTAATTGCATATTTATGAAATAAATTAATCTCTTTGAATTTTTACCATAGCAATCCTTACTTAGTACATGCAGATCATTTTTAATCTCTGGAATTTATAATTGAAATATTTTAATAAAAGAGCAAAATAATAAGCAAAAAATGTTGATGTGTATAACATTAAATACTATCAATTACATGGAAGCTGATTACAATTAGTTTAATGACCCTGGTTAGAATTCCTCCTCTTATTTTGTCCTTGCTCTGGAAGGTCAAACACTTAGTTATCCTCTTAGCCGAAATTTCTATCATTTGAATATGGCCAGATTGGCATTTATCTTTAAAACACTTATTGGAAACAGCCTAAATTGAAAAAATGCTTAACGTCACAAGCTTCATCATCCCAGGATGGGCCTCTTTAAAAGAAGCTCAAACCTCAAACAATATGAAGTGATTTCCCTTAACTTATAAGATAGCTGGTAGCTCAGGCAGTAGAAAGAGAAAACGGTTATTTGCTTCGTGACAATGTGGCAGTTACATAAATTTCATGTACAAAGTGAACACATAAATAGTATTTCAGAAACAGAGAATCATCTGAGTCCCTGTTGATTATATTATAGATGCTAGACATTTTAATGGAATTGTTTCTTAATTACTGAACTCTCTTTGATAGCCATGAAAAAAAATTGGATTGGACAGTATTGATTCCAAGCACTTCTGTTCCTCTTTAGGGATATTCTGAGCTGGCCAAACACATACAGATGGGCAGACAAGACTGCTTAGTTTGCCCTGTGCTGAATTTGATCCATAGGAACCTATCTCTGTATCAAGGAGAAGTAGCTCTGTTAATTTAGCCCTGGAGATCTCATCATTAGATACTCTTGAGTAATAAGATTTAAAATATTTCAGCTAAGATAAAAAGTGCATGTTGGCATTTCTCACAGTAAAATTTATTTTTCTTTATCTTTTTTTTTTTTAAACATGTCAAGTGTTTCTTTGAGTTGTTTTTTTCCTCCATAAGAAGGCTAAGAGGGCATTCACTAGTAGATAATACCCCTATTGCACCCTATTCTGCTAGCTAAAAAAATTTTTTTCTGTAGTACAGCATTTTCTATTTTATTATCTGGGTGAGGTAGGATGAATACAGTAAGTATTCCACATATAAAGTGACTGTATAATCACTGTTTTGATCCTTTGGTTATAAGACTAGATTCAGTTAGCTGTATAATCAGCATTTTGACCCCTTTTTTATAAATCATTTAGGAACTGGGGGAAAATAGAATAATAAAAACAGAACCATTTTGGCTAATAGCATGGTAACGCTTTTTCTTTTATCATTATCTGGGTTAACACAACTCCTGCTTTGTATTCTGTGTTCTCTTACTGTGATATTACCTTTATTCATTCAAAAACTATTTACCAAGCCTTACTATGCTCAAGGGTAATTGGTTGATAACTTGGAATCAAGAGTACACTGCATATTAGGAATGCCAAATTTTATTTTCTATTTTAAGCATTTATACATACAATCGCACTTGCAGTAACAAAATTATATAAGGTGTATGGATTGTCTGTGTGACGTCTGATTTAGGATATTTCCATCTCATAACAAAGCACCCAAAGCAGTTTTTCTTTGATGTTTACTCCTCAGTCCTTCTAATGGAGCCATTTTTCTGAGTGCTAAAATAAAGTTCAGACTCACTCAAAGAAGTAGGAAGAAATCGAGAAGGGACAAAGCCTTGGCAAGCAGCACATTTCAGACTCAAGGTGCTCTGGCTCTGATTTGACTTTCCTTTATAACATTTGGAATAGGTTCTAAGAGACTGTCCTGCCCAATCTGTTACATTTGTCAGGTTCTCAAGACAAAAAAAAAAAAAGATCTTTGAATCGCAGTTTGAGATTTGAAATTCCCAGATCATATTTCCATTTCCTGATATACGTATTCTGAGGGAGCTGGGATATTATTAAAACCATCAAGGAAGTGGAGACTGCAGTAGACACTGATAAAAATGAAGCAGTTTGTAAGAAAGAGGTGATGTAAAAAGAGGGAGACAATTCGGATTGCATTTGGTCTTGACAGGAGAGACCCTGCAAGCTGGTGGTAGGTGTTCTCCTGAAATTATATTCATGCTTGTTTGAATTTTATTAAATTTTATCATAAATAAGGAAGAAAAAAATAAATTCCTCAAGGAGTCATCAAAACAAACAAGAAAAATACATACGTTTTATCTTGTTCTGAACCCAGAATACCTGCATAACCTCAAAAAAGGGATGTCAAGGTCATCATTGAGTTACTTATAAAGAAGGTCATCTTGGTCATTGCATTGGATAAGTCCTACAAACTGTGAGAATCATACGGATTTCAGGGCAGAGTATAAAGCAATAAGGAGAATATTGAGTATATCTGGAAATACAGGTACAATGCCAACTAGGTCAGCCTATATCTCTGATATCAGGACTAAGCGTGCAGTTTTGGAATAATGGTGGACTCTGATATTTATACTGTTGTAGTGTTGCAATGTGTTCACTCCTACATATTCACTGGGATTCAGGAGTGACTTTAATTGTGTTCTTGTTTTCGGCAATTCTTGGTATGATTGCATAGTATGTTCCTTTCCTAGCTTTGGGCACACAAATGGCTGTAACTTTTTCCCCAAGAATGATGCCCTCCAAGCTGTAAAGGGATTGATCAGTGTTCACATTTGCTTTTGTAACTTAAAAATGATAAATTGAATAATGGCATAATTAAGATCTGCTTTAATTAACAGGTTACAGTGTGTGCCTGTATTTGTAAAATAAAAAAGTTGCAGGAGTGATTTGAAGTTTGACCTGAGAAACATTATGAAAGGTTATTTGCTTGATTCTTTTTGTAACTGTAATGATGATTAATGAGCATGTTGGTTTACTTTAAATACTTTTCGAGTAGCTAAATTCACTATATTGCAATTATTAAAAGCAAGAGTCTCATTAAATTCTTCTACTTGGAGATCAAGATAAGGCCAAAATATTATACATGGCATAACAGCAAAACCATAAGTTCTGTGAGAGTATTGCTTTCCCCAGGATTGGACCATTGTTCTGTATGTTTTTAACCCAGCCACTGTGCTATTATCAGTATGTGGGAGAGAAAGCAGACCCAACAATGGACAGAGAATTCTCCTTTCGGACTATCAGACATTTACCAGGAGTTTAAACAAACTAAAGGAGTTGAACTGTGAAAGTAATTTATTTGTTTGGAATTCTACTTGTTATTTAAGTTTGTTGATGGTTTTATATATAGAAAGAAATTTCTTTTAATTTGGTAACTAAGCTTCATTCCAGAGCACTTTCCTTCTCAGGGCTCATATTTTTTGTAAGACCCCATAATGTTTTGTAAACATGTATTTAGCTGGTTTATATTCCCTGAGCTCTGGGGTTTGAGAAACACACTGCTGTTTTCAGACTTTGACCTCAGCAGTGTCACACAGCCATTGGCCTGGTCCATACAGGCTTGAAGACTAGATGCTTGGTTATTGCAGATGCATTTGTCTTTCTTCAGAGAAATATGTGTGCTTCGGTATTGATTTTTTACGTCTTTATACTTAGCAGTAAACTGTGGGAGGCCATTACTTCACATAACAGTGGCTTTAAGAATTAGACAGCTCATACGCCTCTAAATTCAATTTGCAGGTAGTTTTCACTTAAGGAAAGAGGTCTGGCAGCATGCCTGCTCGGCACAGGGCTACTTGAATCCCCTCTCTTTCAGTGGTGAGGTCAGAGCATCTTGTCAAGAAGTGTAACTTATGTTCAAATAATGTATGTGAGCTGGACATCTACTGCCAAAACCAAGCTGCCTGGGGGCAGAAACAAGAAAAGCATCATAAGTGCTATTGAACAACTCACTGTACGCTTTTAATTATCTGAGATTTACATAAGCAACTCCACAAAATGGGAGAAACACCCAATTAAATGACAGTAAATTTACTTTGCTGCAGAATTCAATAATTTACATCTTGGTTTCCCTGCATTGCATTAATTACCGATTTGGTAGCAGATTAAAAGGCATCTGGGTAAAATTTAACCTACATATATTCAAATTAACTACCGTGATTGATATATCTGTATTCACTCATTTATTCAGTATATTTATGTGCTAGTTACTGGGGAAAAGAAGACGTATAAACAGATATATACAGCTCCTGTCCTTCAAAAGCTGACCATTCAGCAAGGGTGATAAACACCTAAGTAAAAATTATCATGTGTTGTGATAAGGACAACAACAAAACATGGGATATCCATTTCTGTCAGTGTGAAAGACCACCTGATCAAATAACCATAGGGTGGTGAAAATGTATTTAAAAATTTTTTTAAAATGCATTGCTGAATGAACACAAAATGAAGCAGAGGAAATTAAAGCTGAAGCAAAAGTTGGAATTCTGCAAGGTGGATGAATTCCAAAGCTGGCTTTCACCCTGAGGGTTTTCTGCCAAATCCATGAGACCTTGAACCTTCACATCAGGCCAAGTGACTCTGCCAGATAGCTGGGGAATGGGTAATGCCTATGTTACAGAAAGTCCTTCTGAGAAGAAGGAAGAGGGAGCAGTCTCAAACTTATTATATGAGGCAAGCAAAATGATGGAGACAAGGAAGCACATAGATTAGAAGAAAGAAAAATTATAGGCTACTCTTCTCATAAACATAGTTGCAAATATCTAGTTAAAGTTGTAGCACATGAAATCCAGACACATCTAAAAATGATAGTATATAATGTTATTTCAGTAATGCAAAGTTTACTTAATATTAGGAAATTGGTTTGTAACATATTACCCAAACCCGTTGAAGAATTTCTTAAAACTCCCAGTGGTTTCAGGAAAAACTAAATTTGATAAATTTCAGCATCTATTTATGACTTAGAATAATTCTTGGTAACTAGGAGGGTAATGAAATTTCATTATTCTGGTAAAAGGAACTTATACAAAACCTACAGCAAACATCCACCTAAGGTGAAATGCTGAAAGCACTCTCTTTATAATCAAGAACAAGATAAGAATACAGACTATCACCACTTCTATTCAATGTTATTGGAAGTGTTAGCCAATGTAATAAGACAAAAAAAATAATAATTGAAAGGCAGAAACAAAACTGTCATTGTTCAAAGGTTATCTGTGTAGGAAACTCAAAAGATCTATAAATGAAATACTAAAGTTAACAAGACAGTTTAGCAAATTGCTGGATGTAAAATCAAGACATAAAAGTAAGTTGCACGAACCATGAGAGACGATGGACTCTGAAAAACAAACTGAGGGTTCTAGAGGGGAGGGGGGTGGGAGGATGGGTTAGCCTGGTGGTGGGTATTGAGGAGGGCACATTCTGCATGGAGCACTGGGTGTTATGCATAAACAATGAATCATGGAACACTTCATCTAAAACTAATGATGTAATGTATGGGGATTAACATAAGAATAAAAAATTAAAAAAAAAAAAAGTAAGTTGCATTTCTCGATATGAACACCCAGGAAGTCAGTGTAACAACATATGTAGAGTAACAAGAAATAAATGTAATAAAAATTTTGTAATATTATATTCCTATTTGAATAATGTGTGAAGTTAGAACTAGGGAACTAATATAGAATATCATAAATTATATTGCAAAAGATAAAGAAAATCTAAATAAATGGAGAATGATATCATTCTTCTAGTTAGGAAGATGCTAATTTTTCCCAGGTTGGTTCACTGCCAGTTTAATAGGGTAGTATGTATTTGTGTAACTAGATAAACTTAAAATTTTTTTGTTTGAAAAAGGAAAGTGCAAGGATTACCGAAGACACCCATGAAGAACAGTAAAGTGAGGCAACCTCTTTCAAATAATCCAGCTTAGTTAACTTTATATTTCAATTTTGCCAGTTAACAGGGTTGGCTATGTAGAACTATGGGTTGAAATGTAGAGCACCCCACCAAACTCAGGCATATATGAAAACTTTATCAAGGTAGCATTGCAGAAAGGGGTAAATGTAAATGGTGATAAGGCAAGTGATTAATTAAACATATGATAAGATTGAAATTGGCTTCCTATCTTCCTCCAAGAAGTAAATTAAAGTGATTAAACTTTTAGAAGTGAAGGGAAAAAATATAAAATGTTTAGAAGAAAATGTAGGATTATATTTTTATGACTACAGGGTAGAAAAAGATTTCTTAAACAAAGACACAAACAATGCAAGACACAAAAATGCAAAACCATTAAGTAGGGATTCAATTTGACCATATTAAAAGTGAGATATTCTTTATCAGAAGATACTGTAAACAGTGAAAAGACAAAATGCAAAAACATCAAAGTAGCAAAATGTACAACTGGCAAATAACTAGTATCCAGATAAAAGAACTTTCTCAAAAAATTAGAGAAAGAAAAAAAGAGAAAAGAAGAGGAAATTGAAAGACTCACAAACATATGACAGGATGTGCAATAACATTATTTTTCTGGGAAATGAAAATTAAAAACGTGGGATAGCGTTACCTACCCACCAAAGCTCCCAAACTAAAAAGTGTCATGAGGTTGTGACTGCAGTGAGAACCTTAATTCACTTTTGGGATTTCTTAGTAACTTTAAACACTCACACACTTTCATGATTCTAAATACGACTTTCTAATATACATCTTAGAGAAATGCTTGCACACTCCTGTACAAAAATGCTCATAGCATCATGCTTTGTAAGAGCTACTCTTGAGAGATAAGAGTAGAGCATATAAATAGTTATATATTATTCCATGGAAAGAGAGGAACCACTTTTCTAGTTAAGAAGTGGTCTCAGTAGAATTTGATCACCTGCTGGAAGGTAGCGGATGACCTACCTTCCGGAAGGTAGAGTAACAGAAAGTGAGAGCAGTAGAGTGATTTCTACTTCTAATTTGGCCATTGATGCCAATAGTGGTCCCACTGACCATGGTACTTTTTCTAGTTATTGCTATATATTTTTTAATTTTAAAAGCATAGATGGCCAGAGAAGTGCTTCTTACCTCTCTCAATTTAAAAACAGCACATAGTTATCCACCATGTCCATAGTAAATTCAGACAAGACATTGCACATACACACTGTGCACACACACATATGTGCACACACCCACACAAACATACACAGAGAAACTCAAATGGCAAAGCAGATTGAAAAAGATGCTCCGATTCAATAGATATCAGTGTTAAAACTATACATACCCACCAGATTGGCAAAAACTAAAAGGTTGGAAAACACTAAATGTTAGGTTGTAGACAGAGACTCTCATTCTACTTCTAATGGGAGTAGAAACTGGTATAAATACTCTGGAAAACACTTTGATATTACCTAGTAACTTTGAACTTGCCCATAACTCATGAACCTAGAAAATTCATTATTAGGTAGAAACCCTAGAAAACGTTTGCGTATTGTCACCAGGAAACTTGCATAAAAATATTTTTAGTGGCAAACATAGAAACACCCCAGATAGCCATTGACAGCAGAATCAGAATATACATGGGGGCTTACTCATTCAATGGGATACTACAGAGCAATGAAAATAACTGAAAAGAAATGACACACACCATGTTATCATTTTTTAAATTGGAAACAATTATTTGATGGGAGGGTGCACTAGGTATAAAAGCTTCCCGGTCATAAAAGAAAAGGGTGGTGTTACCTGAGTGGAATTTGATTTTTTCATATTTCTTATCAAGAAATGTTAGGGAAAAAAAGCTAGAAAAAATATAGTGTCCCTGGAAGCCAGTTTCCTTTGTTTTAATTATTTTACCTTTATGTATATGTTTGTAGTCTGTTCTTCCTGACTCCTATTTACAAGTTGAATGGGAGACAAACTTACTGGACTCAGAGTAAAACTGCAGTTTTCTGAATTTTTAGCTTTTTCCCCCTTAACTTGACATCACACCCTACTTTTCATTTTGGGTGGAGAAAGAGGTACAATCTGGGTAAATATTAGGGGGTCTGTCTAGGGGCTTGTTTGCATATCAGTGGTGGTACTTATCAGTTTTTCTTCTATCTCGAAGTCTACCATGCTTGCTTGAATTCAGTGTGTCACATGCATAGATCTTTTTGTTGTTGTTTATGATATCAAAATACGATTATACTTTCCAAATCTCCTTGTGTTCCATCTGCCTTTAAATGGGAAGGTCTCTCGGAGCCCCTGGGAGGCTCAGTCGGTTAAGTGTCTGCCTTCAGCTCAGGTCATGATCTCAGGGTCTTGGGATCGAGCCCCGCATCGGGCTTTCTGCTCAGTGGAGAGTCTGTTTCTCCCTCTCCCTCTGATCTCCTTCACATTCATGCTCTCTTTCTGTCTCAAATACATACATAAAATCTTTTTTAAAAAAATGGGATGGTCTCTCAAACATCTCTATTTGATATGATGTTGAAAGAAAAAGATGGCAGGACAACTCACAGGAATGCCATATTAGCAGCTGGAACCATCTTCTGCTTAAATCTGTCCTTAGTCCCGTTTTTCTTTAATTAGTCTCATAGGAAAAAAGAAGCAAGATCATGCTGCAAAATGGGGTATTTTTGGAATTCTCATTATTCTTTTATAATTGTGCCCCTGGTCATTTTTTATCTTTACCTCAGTAGAGTTTCTAATAAAAACCAGGGGCTAGATAGATTTAATTTATTGAGCATCTACCATGTACAAGGTATTGTTTGGACTACACAAATATACAGGGCCTGCACCTTTCTTCAAGGAACCTATAATTCAAAGGGACAGAAAGTCATGTTAATGATAATAAGTCATTGTAAATAATGTGGCACTGAACATGGATGCACAGATATCTCTTCAAGGTATTGAGTTCATTTCCTTTGGGTATATACCCAGAAGTGAGATTGCTGGATTACTTGGTAGTTCTATTTTAATGTTTTGGAAACTCCATATTGTTTTTCATAATGGCTTTACAAATTTACATTCCCACCAACAGTGTATAAAGGTTCCCTTTTCTCCACATCCTCACCAAGACCAATATTTATTATGTTATCTTTTTGAAAATAGC
The DNA here is from genome assembly GCF_002201575.2 of Neomonachus schauinslandi. Classification (NCBI taxonomy): domain Eukaryota; kingdom Metazoa; phylum Chordata; class Mammalia; order Carnivora; family Phocidae; genus Neomonachus; species Neomonachus schauinslandi. The sequence continues at coordinate 14,250,540 of NC_058405.1, read as the reverse complement.
CATTCAAAGGTGTGAGGTGGTATCTCATTTTGGTTTTGATTTGTATTTCCCTGATGATTAGTGATGTTGAGCATCTTTTCACATACCTGTTGGCCATCTGTCTGTCTTAGGAAAAATGTCTGTTCAAGTCCTTTGTCATTTTTAAATTGGGTTGTTTGGGGGGTTTTTTGCTATATATTTTGGATATATATTTTGAATTAATTGTTTATTAGATATTAGGTTTGCAAATATTTTCTCCTGTGGTTGCCTTTTCATTTTGCTAATTGTAATTTTTGCTGTGCAGAATCTTTTTAGTTTAATGTAGTCCTGCTTGTTTATTTTTGCTTTTTCTGCCTGAACTTTTGGTGCCATTACAGCATTATTCATAATAGCCAAGATATGGAGACAACTAAGTGTCCATTGTCAGATGAACGGATAAAGAACTTATGATATATATATATATGGGAATATTATTCAGCCTTGAAAGAGAAAGAGATCCTAACATTTGCAACAATATAGATGAACCTGGAGGGCTTTGTGCTAGGTGAAATAAGCCAGACACAGAAAGAAAAATGCTGCATGATCTCACTTATGTGTGTAATCTGAAAAAGTTGAATACATAGAAGCACAGGGTAGAATAGTGGTTACCAAGGGTGAAGAGGTAGGGAAAATGGAGAGATGTTGGCCAAAGGATACAGCTACAGAGGATCCAGTTATGTAGGAAGGTTGCTGTTGTATAGAATGAATAAGCCTAGGGATTTAATGTACAGAGGATGACTATAGTTAATAATCTGCATTGTATACTGGTAATTAGCTGAGAGTAGATTTCAGGTTCTCTTACCACATAAGCACAAAAAAGGTAACTGTGTGTGATGGATATGTTATTTACCTTGACTGTACTAATCATTTCAGTATGTATATGTGTATCAGAACATCATGTTGTACACCTTATATACAATATTTATTGAAAATAATAATTGTTATAAGAATAAGCAATAGCAACCACAGAATTAATTTGAGCATTTCCTAGATGATAAGCAGTCTCCATATGTTAACTCACCTTGTCTTCCTGAACAACTACATCACATGGGTACTATTTGGCACCATTTTGCAGATGATGAAATTGAGACAGGGAAGTCAAATCATGTGCCCAAACTCATATAACTACTACAAGGTGCAGTCAGAAGTTAAAAAAAAACAAAAACAAAAAACCAGGTAGCCCAATTGAAGATCCACTTTTTTGTACCCACTGCACACATGTCATTTAAGTTCACTGCAAAATAAAGCCAAGAACAAGGTTGGCGCAAGGGCTAGGTATGGATTGAGAACAGCACTAATCATGTTGAGGTTCCACCTGAAACCCAGGAATTTGGAACTGACTTCATTAAAGACTCATTCCTGGAGTGGTGTATTTAGTGTTACTCAGTCCTGTGTTTCTTTATGTTGACACCCAAGGGCTATGTCTTCCTAATGATTAAAACTTCTGTTTTCTTGAAACATACCTTATTGTTGACTTTTCCCAGCAGCTATTTGCATTTTAAAATGTCAGAGATTGCTGCACACGATCCTAAATGAGAACTTCAAGCCTCAAGTTTAGGAAAATGACAAATGAGGCTTAGAAACAAATGTATAAACAATGTATGCCATGATGCGCAGGCATCTTGAATGGGCATTTTTCCTTATAAATTATGAGAAGACCCAGAAAGCCAGAAATTGGATGTCTTTATATTGAAATAAGTGTGGATAAGAACACAGAAATTGAACTGAAGGAACATTTATTTGGTTATGTGGTCATTTAATTGAATGCTTTTGTGTGGTCATTTGAATTTTATTTAAAAGGCTATACACACACACACACACACACACACACACACGATGCGATCGATCAATCACATCTCCTTTCCCTGCAAGGAATACAAGGAAATGGAAAGAAAAAGGCATGCCAATACAAGGCTGTGTCTGAGTGGTCCTTCCTACAGCATGTGTCAGTCCACTCAAAACACATGCTGGGGCAAGGGGTGATCAGAAAAAACAAGGAAAATCTAAGTAAATATACTAAGGAGCCCTGTTTACAGAGGCTACGGAAACTATAATTGAGAATTTTAGGTGTTTTTAAGAAGTAAAAATGTTTATCTTGGATCTTTGGCATTACATATAAAATATAACCGTTCACAGGAAGATACGACCTGACTGATCTCCTCTCTTTGGCAAGACCTGAAAAAGACGATTTCAGTTCCTTTTCCACATTGATCTTCTTCAAGTAAGCTAGTAAATAATTTCAGCACCATTGTTTTCTTCTTGTTTATTCATGTCTTTTACTGGAGAAAAGAAATATTTGCTAATGGAAGAAACAAAGCAAAATATTTACACCATGCTGTGCCTTTCTTTTTGACAAGGGTAGATGTGGTAAGGAAGCTTTCTCTCTCATAAAGTTGTTTACACGAAACAGTGGGAAAGAGCTAAAGAATAACAGTTTCCTTTAGCAGCTGGAGGTTGTCTGAATAGAGTCTTCTATTCCCATGCATGTTTTGTAATGCAGATGTCTTTGAAAATGGTCTTGCCAGTGCACCTTAAATACATTTTCGAATTATTTTACCATGAAATTAGTTTTCTCCATCATTGGCTTAGTTGAATCCCTTTTTTTTTTTATCAATGCTGGGACATTAAAAATAAAGCCCTGGCTGCACATGCTATTTTTGTAAGTTCCTATCAGAAATCCATCCTGCAGCAGGCCAGTGTACTTTCAGAGTCAGGTCATTATTTATTTATTTATTTTTAAAAAGATTTTATTTATTTATTTATTTATTTGAGACAGAGAGAACGAGAGAGAGAGAGAGAGAGAGAGAGAGAGAGAGAGAGAGAGAGCACATGAGAGGGGGGAGGGTCAGAGGGAGAAGCAGGCTCCCTGCTGAGCAGGGAGCCCAATGCGGGACTCGATCCGGGGACTCCAGGATCACGACCTGAGCCGAAGGCAGTCGCTTAACCAACTGAGCCACCCAGGCGCCCCAGAGTCAGGTCATTATTGCAGCGAGGCTACTTAGAATCCTGCTCCTCCACCTCTCACCCCGAGGCTTAGTTTTCCACTTCTGCCCCAGCCACTGGCCTGCATTTTTATGTTTATTAAGCAAATAAAGAAGGAGAGGAATTTCAGGAGAAAAAGCAGCATTGAACTGTATTGCAACTGAATGAGTCTTATCTGAATTGATGATTCCAATTGGTGGTTCAGAAACCATTCTTGGAAACTAGCTGGTGGTGATGACGTTGGTAGAGGTGATGGTGCTGATGGTGATGTAGATGGTAGTAGAAATGGTAATGGAGATGGTTTACTGCTGGTGATGATGGTGATGATGATGATGGTGATGGTGGTGATGGTGGTGGTGGTGGTGATGGTGATGGTGGTGTTGGTCATAATGGTAGTGATGGTGGTGGTGGTAGGGGCATAGCAATGGCTTACAAACATCCCAAATAAGTTTCTAGGAAATGTAATTGGTGCAACACTTTACTTCTATGCTCTGCTCATTTCACAAGTGTTCTCTTTCTCTGCTAATATTTTCCTGTGTCTAAAAATACAACTAATTTCAATAGGGACAAGTCTGTATTGGATGTACTGCATACATATAGAAGATTCTTCAAAGTCAACAAAATTCATTTTCAATTATTTGTTTGGTATGTATTCAGTACCCTTGAGAAATGAAGAGTTGTGAAAAAGGAAACCAATCCTGTCAATTTAGTAGAGTTAGAAATCTCCCCATATTCACTTTTCCAATTGCTATTATACCTGAGATCATTGTCTCTGTGTCATTGCTAGTTGTTACATTATTTTTTCATTCCATACTTTGAGCTAGGAATCTATTACAGAAAGAGCATGTTGGTGAGGCATTGAGCATGAATAAGTTAGGAATAGTAATTAGTTTTCAGGCATTCCATTGAGGATGGCAATGCATTTTTCCCCAAAATAATTTCCTCCCAAGCAGTTGGTCTATAATAAACTTGCATATTCTGAGTGGCCTGTCTTTATCTTCTTGACACATTATTTCCTAATTTCATTGTACCATTCCTTCTGTTCATCATTTCCCTTCATCTAGCCCTTTCAAGATGTATCAGCCGATATTCCCATGTCTGGGATGTGAAGCCTTTCTTTTCCACTTAGACAACAAACAACTTTTCAATTCCATCCCATGTATCCCTCCACCTAAACCCTGCCTCTTTCATAGATATGGTTCTGGAAAGATTGTAAGAGTTGTCTTCCTTTGTTTCTACTTCCCACTCTTCTCTTCACCCACTGCAGTCTGGCTTCTGTCCTGACCACTCCTCAAAATTCCTCCCAGTATTAGCCAGTGGCCTTTTTTTGGCTCAACTGAGAGGCCATTTCTTAGATTCTTACTGGCCACCTAGATGGCATTTGACCTTACCAATTACACCCTCTCCCATAAACTTTTCGACTGATATTCAGCTTAAATATAAGTTCCTCCAAGATGATTTTTTCTGGACCCCTCCATGTGTGGGAAAGTACTCCCCTAGCATCTGCGTTTCCAGCATAACTTAGAAATTGTTTGAAAATGTCTATCTTTCCTGTTTCTTTGTACCCCTCATACCTTGCACATATAGGGCACAAAATAGTCACAATTTTCCTCAAGTTTCTTTTGGTTTGAGGTAACAGATCTTTTCTCAAGCTTAAGCAGGTGGAGAATTTATTATTGTGATTCAGAGTCACATTTTGGGTCAAAAGGCAGGAAGTGCAACTAGGCCTTGTGAGGACTGAGAATAAGAGAGACAGCTATGGAAACCAAGGCAATTTATCTTGGATGTCCTCTGCCCTCCAAGGCCAAATAAATACTAGCTTCTGCTGTTTTCTGTGGTTTCGCCCCATTTTTTTCCCTGTCCCTCCTCTGACATCGTCACTTCCTGTCCTCAATGCTGAGGGAGCAGGAAGGAGTGGTAGAGACATGGTGTTCCCTGAGGGGGCGTGGGCTGCTCACTGAGGAGAGGATAGGAGTGGGGCAGGCACTCCAGCATAGGTCTGTTTCAGTGCTCATTTAAAAAATGTGGCAAAAGATTGAGTATCTATTTCTCAGTATTTTCTCATTCCTTTAAGCAATCTAAACTCCCCAAACACCAGTATTTCCCACCAAGAAGAAGATGATTTTATCCAGGATACTTTCCACATTCCTCTGCACTTTACTTATTCCCACACTGGGCTGTATAGCCCTTATCAAAAGGGCTATTTTTATCTAAAGTGTGTGTTCCTTATGGAGTCTGAGTGGACCATCATCTTATTAGTTTGCTTAAAAAAGTGGAGAGAGGGGCGCCTGGGTGGCTCAGTCGATTAAGCGTCAGACTCTTGGTTTCATCTCAGGTCATGATCTCAGGGTCATATGATCGAGCCCCTCGTGCTCAGCGGCGTTGGCGGGGGGGGTTCTGCTTGAGATTCTCTCCCTCTGCCCCTCCTCCTACTTGCACTCTCTCTCTCTCTTTTTCTCTCTCTAAAATAAATAGATAAATCTTTTAAAAAAGTAGAGAGAATGAGCTCAGTACTTATGTCAGTCAGTTATTGCTACAACAAGGCAGAGTAATAAACAATGGCCCAAGTCTTAGGGGCTCACAAGAAATGCATTTATTTTTCTTGCTCATAGTTCTGTAGGAGCTGAGGTCTGGCTGATCTGGTTGGGTTTGATGTAATCAGGTTTGGGTCTGTTCATTTCAGGACATGGGCTGAAAAGACAGAGGCGACCGGGGGTTTGCTCCTCCCGGGCAGAATCCTGAGCAGAAATATGGGGTGTTTCTTTGGGCCTGGGCACAGAAGGGGCAGTTGTCCTATTGTTTAAAGCCAGACACAGGGGCGCCTGGGTGGTTCTCAGTAGGTTAAGCGTCCAACTCTTGGTTTCGGCTCAGGTCATGATCTCAGGGTCATGGGATTGAGCATGTGTCAGGCTCTGCGTTCAGTGGGGAGTTGGCTTGAGATTTTCTTCCTCTCCCTCCGCCCCTCCCCCACTCGTTCTTGCACTCTCACTCTCTCTGTCTCTAAATAATTCTTTAAAAAAAAAAATAAAGCCAGAGACAGGGCAAGCTCAACCACCACAGTCCTTAAATGCCTAATGATTTCAATGAATTTTTAGTTTTTAAGGTAGCGTTCAAGTTCCTTAGCAAAGTGTGCTAGATTGCTGGGTCTATAACTGCCTCTGGCTGATGTCTGGAGCCTCACTTCTCTTTCATTGGCCCTTCAATTTGTTGAACCTGTCCTTTTGTTTCATACCTTCTCCCATGCTGTTCTTTTGGACTTTCCTTCCGTTCTCTGTCTAGCTAACTCCTCCTTAACCTTGAAAACTAAGGTCAAGAAAAGACTTCCTCCCAGAAGCCCTCCATGATTCCATTAAACTGACATTAATGCCCCTCCACTGTGCTTCTTAGCATCTTGTGTTTACCTTTATCATTGTACGTATCCCTCGGTGCCTCATTGTTGCCTTAACTCTGTTCCTCCAGACAGAGCTGAAAGGGCTTGAGGCAGTTATTCCAGGGCTCTGGTAACACTTTAATTGACGTGCATCCCCAGGAACTAGTGCAGCGCCTGACAGAGGTGCTCAATCAGTGTTTGTAAAAGGAAAGGAGAATGACAAGGTGAGAGGCTGGAAGGAAGGGAGGGAGGGAGGACAGAAAGAAGCAAGGAAAGATGATAGCCAGTTACTTGTGGGACAGGTCATTCACTGGGTGCAACCAGTAAGCTTATGCTAGGAAGGTAATTAAGAGATGCTAGACCTTAACCCGTATACCATTGTATACCATTGTTAGCCCAGTTTTCTAGGCAATGTTCTTACATGGCCTGCATCTAGGCAATTAGTACTGGATGCACATGCTTAAATCATACGTCCCTTTCCAAAGCCAAGTTTGTGCCCTTCCCACTTCCCTGCAATTCCTTAGCCTTCTACCTTGCCTAGCGGTGTCTGCATGAATGTGGGCAGGCTTCATTACACAGGAGCACTCTTGTTATTGACTGATATGTAGTTAAATGCACAGCCTTGTGTAGCCCCTGTAGAATGCTAATAAGGAAACGGGGACTTGGTTGTTATTTTGGTCATTTTCCTTTTGATGAAACAAAGGGCAATGAAGGTGGCCCGGGTTGAGTTTCCCCTTATTCCAGGCAAGTATCAAAAAGAGTTTATCGTTATCTGAGCTTCTCCAGAGCCCAAGTGACTGTGTGACACATCATGGTAAATAACTTCTTGAAAAAGTATATGCTGACTTGTTTTAGAATGCGTGTGCTGTTTAAAAATAGGTAGGGAGTTTGACACATACCTGACTGCCTCGGAGATGGAATCCGAAGCGTTGGGCATTGCAGCCTCTTCCGGGAAGGTTCCCATCAGCTCACCTCTTGTCTCCAGCTGCTCAGCAGCAGTTAGGTTACAGAGGCGGCATCCAATTACTCAGAATATCTGCCCCTGCTCTTGGCAGGGACTTAAACTTCCCGGCGTTTGCAGATGATGGATGGCACTTTTTGTAAAATGCGATTTCTCTAGAATACTAGGAGGTTGAATCTGGAAGAGGGTAGGTCTTGGTTCCCACAAGACAGCAGATCTGAGATGGTGGCCAGATAAAGTGAAGAGGCCATTGAGTGAGGGCCATGGTGTGACTTCTTCAGACTCCAGTGAGGACAGCTTGCTCACAAATGTGCTGGCTGCCATTTACTAAGAAAGAATCTCGTTGTTTCCTCAGTGTGCATTTCTTTCCAGTATGTTGCTGTACCCGGTGGAATGGAAAGGGCCTGGCCAAGTGTTGTGAGCATTTCACGTTGTTGTGTGGCCTCCCTGTGAACTACAAAGAATGGAAAGTTGCAGAAATGGCTGTCAACATACAATGGGCAGTGAAAATCAATGAGAGGAAAATGGTCCATTTTTGCTTTATTGATTTTACTGGTCAGTGAATCCTCTTCATTTTATGTACGTCCCCTTCAGTGTTTTTTCCCTGTTGGGCACATCTTAATGTTAGTGCTCTGCATCAGGCACGGAACTGAGAGTGACAGGTTCCTTGAATCATAGAAGGCTCTTAGTGATGGCAACGTGGTAGGTTTGAAGGAGAGCTCGGGGAGATGACACCAAAGCTTGGGGAACATGATGCTTGCTCCTGATGTTGGAGAGAGTGTCTGATGCAGGGGGTGGCTGGAGGGGGCTGATGGCATTAGGATTGAGTAGCTTAGCATAGAGACTGTGGTGATTGTGTCCAAAGGGATAAGAAATATTTAAAAGGCAAAAAAGGATGGTGACAGATCCCATAGATGAAGAGCAAGCGTAGTACCCTGGGAAGTGAGTGGTGCCAAATTTGTGTGGGCCTAATGATAGGATTTCAGAGGCATCGATGTTTCTGTGTGAATGCAAAGAAAAAAAGAGCATTTGGTTTCCAGTGATATAAGTTGAATGTAGTAAGTTAACCATGTTTTCAGGCACCACACTAGGTAGAAGAATAACTTGGCTATCCTGGGGAAAAATCAGAAACCCAGAAATCATGACCTCTCTGGAATGTTTGCCCCAGGGAGTCCTGTTCACATTAAAGCAGAAAGGATCAAAAGAAAATTTTAATAACCTTCAACAATTACCATCTCAAGCTAGAGACTTGTTTTAGTTATTCCTTTCAAATGAGCATTGGATGGTTCTTCATATTTTTAATTTTCAGGTGAAACTATGGCACAGAACATTTTTTTAAAAAATTGTGTAACATCAGATAGAAGCTAAATATAATGCTTGGACGAGAGCTCAAAACCCTAAACATTTAGTCTGTTGATTGGCTATTGAGACTTATTACCTTGTAGTGAAACAGTTGACAGAGGACTTTCCCCAAGTAGAAAAACCAAGGTTCAAGGCTAAATCGCAACTCTCTTCTCACCAGCGAGGCTATGTTTTTGTTCCTAAATAGACCTTTTGTATCTTGCATTTGGAAAATCCTGCTCCAGTATTTAACACCAAAGTGTCCTGAACATTCTTGGGTTTAGAACATTTTCAATTCTCTGAGCTATCCTTACTCTTCAGCCTTCTACTTTTTTGACCGAAATGTGGGCAATTACTTAAAAGCCTGCTCTCTCTGGTCTAAGCAATGCCTTTTGATGGGACAGTATGTACTTACATAGCTTCTGGGCACATGAAACAGGGATGACAGGAGGTTGACAGCAGTTATTAAAACAAATTCCATGAATGCACGTTTTCCTTCCAGCCTTGGGCAGCAATACAAACATAATAGCTTCGTTGTTTGATAATAAATATGTAGTGTGTTCCTTCAGCTAGTTGTCCCAAGTTTTCTTTTATTTCCCTGGAAACCTTTTCCTGCTCTTTGACCATCAGCAGTCCGTGAAGTCACACGTGGGCGGATGCTATTTAGCTACAATATAGCCCTGAGAAAATAGCAGCGTTACCCATCAACCAGTTTTCCAGAGAGAAAATGAAGTCTTGGACTATGCTAAATTTGTTTTGCTAGTGGTATGAACTAGTTAATTAGGGACTTTACTCATCCAACAATGGTCACAGAAAAAAAAAATATGAGATGAAATCATTATAACTTTGTCCCTTGGTAAACCTGTTAAAACACAAAGACATCTGTGGTCGTATTCCAAAATGAAGACTTCAGAGTTGAAATGGAACTTATGATAATTAGCTTACCTACATTTAAAAATCTTCATCCAAAAATGGCCAAAAGGAGGAAAAGCAGGAAGAACCATGAAATAAAACATAACCTCACCTGCTGAGATGGCATAGTGATCTTGGCAACTGGTAGATTTTTACTTGAAGAAAACAAACACCATCTGAAAATAAGAGGGAACTATCCTTTTGTTGGAAGGGATGGATGGTGCTTCTTCATAGCTGGGGAAAGCTCTTAAATTTAAGGAATAAATCTGACAGACATGAGAAAAAGAAGCTGTTTTCATCTTTGCTGGAGACTGAACACTCCTAGAACACAGATAATTAGGTTAATTTCCTCTATAACTACTCAGGATCCCTTGACAAATCCAGTGATGGGTTGACCAAGAAGACAGGGAACTAAGACATGAATCATTCCTTGAGACTGTTTAGTACCTGTGGTGACATTAGATCTTGTGAATGTTGCCAAATGTGGCTCACTGGGATGGGGTATATTTGTGGTGTAGTATCTTGGATCAAACTTTAATCACCAGAAAGGGAAATCTATTCATGCTGTTAATGATGGGAAACCAATCTCTGAGGAAGGGTTCCTATCAAAGGATGGTGAAGTAGAGCGTATAAGGATGCCACCTTGATTTGATGGTGTCCTTGAGTTCCCCTAAATAATTCAGAGCAATTCACACATACTGAGGGTTGGAGTAAGTTGTAAGGAGGAATTTCCTGAAAGGGCTGTTTAATATTGGACATGAGTTAATGAGGAGAGCTAGTAACTTCGTGTGTGTGTGTGTGTGTGTGTGTGTGTGTGTGTATTTAAATCAATTCTTTTTAGTAAAACATTGGTCATGTAGCATTTCTTTCCATGTCCTCATGAGGACCCAGAGTCTGATAGAGGCCAGTTCTCCCTCACACACCATGGGAAGGCCAGTCTTTAGAATTCTTGACCAGCGTGCTGCCCACAGCAGTATTGCCTCATTTAGTTTATACAGAAGGCTGTGGGGAGTGGGGGAGAAATAGGGGAAGAAGAAAAAGGTATAAACTGACTTTTCATTTTGGTCATCAGATCTCGGTAGTAATGAGAACCTCAAGTTACACAAAAGGAAGTTAAGAAATCACCATGTCATTTAATCTGTGACCATGCTCTTGCTACACTGACACCTATGAGATTTTTAGGTGAAAAAGATAAATGCATTTATGTATTGACAGGTTCAGGTTCGTCGAGTAGTACAACGAACGTTTCTGCATGCATGCCCTCACATCTGGTTCAATCCAAAGAGTGGCTAATTTTCATGACTAAAATGCAGGTCTCATATATGCCCCAAACCAAGTTCTGTGCTACCAACGTGCTACGTGATCCATTAACAACAGCAATACCACCAAAATAGAAACCCTTCTGTCTGCCTGGGTCCTGAGACAGCCTGAGTATGGAAGGGACTGGCTCTTCCTCCAAGAAATTTTACTCTCATCGCTAGGCCCAGCAGTTTGTAACTAATTAATTCTTGTTTAGAGAAAGAAATAGCACCTCGTTCAATGCCCCAGGCCTAGATCTGTGGGCACTCGATCAGGGTGTGTGTCCAGTAAATGACTGATGTGGGCTCTGGAACACCTGGAATTAAGACTTAGTATTTCCAGTGAGGATAGATTGCTCTGTCTCATTTGTGTTCATTAACAGCCTGCTTCTTCTTGGCCAGGAATATAAAAAAAGGGAAATGCGCAGAGAGGAGTTTCAAGGATGACAAGAGAAGAGAACGTGAAGAGGGCAGGGAGGAATGGCAGGAGTCCTAAGAGGCAAACAAGGAAGGAACTTTGGGAGTAGCTTAAACATTAATGTATTTGGGAAAATATAAAGGATGAGGAGGACAGATGAAGCTGGCAGGGGAGTAGAGCAGAAGTCCATTATCCCCCATGTAGTTCCCTAGACTCATTTCTCCTCTAATTCTTTACTCTTTGTTCCTGCTTGAAGTGGAAGCTGATCTCACTTTAAAGTAAAGTGCATTTCCATTGCTGCCATCAGACTAGTTTTTATATGATCAATAATAATAAGAACAAGAATAATATTATACCTACCATTTATATGTAGCATTTGCTTTGCACCTCTCATTCTGTGGCTGCTTTATGTTCACAAGTCCAATTTTTACAACTCTCTAATGGAGGTGCGATTACTCCCCTTTCACAAACGGAGATTTGGGGGCTGAGAAAGATTAGGTTATTTGCCTGGGATCACACAGTTTCCAAGTGGTAGAGGAATAATTTAAAGCCAAATTGACCAGACTTTAAGTCGTTTCTCTTTCCTTTTGTTCTGTGCCTGAGCTAACTGAGGAGGGAATGGTCACAGAGAAGGGAAGCTGGGCGAGAGGGGTCTGGGATTTAAGCATTCATTTATTCATTTGACAAATACTTGTTAAAAGGTCTGTTGTGTTCTAGGCCCTTCAGGGAGCTCTCACTCTAGCAGAGGAGTGTCAAGGAGACAGGCAGTTGTATATCCTGAAGAAGTGACCAGGAGTGAGCAGAGGTTGACTCTGAAACACTCCATTCAGCCTTAAGAAGTCAAAAAAGTAGGTGTTGCCTGAACAGGTTCCTGAGGAATCAGTCTGAGAAAGTTGAGTAAGATGGACAACAGTGTTCTAGGAAGAAGGAATAATGAGTCTGTACCTTGGTAATTCCAGGGACATCAGATGTTTATAGGATTGAAACATGGAGAGTGGGATGTCCAGAGATGAGGGTGGAGAGGTAACCAGAGGGCCTTGAAAACTATGGAAAGGTGTTTGCATTTTATCCTCAGAGCAATCGGTGATATTGAATGGTTTTAGGTAGAGAAACATAAGGCTCCAGTTTGCACTTGAGAATGATGACTCTGGGTGTACAGGAAATGGATTGGGATGGATCAAGCCCAGAAGCAGGAAGACTTTTTCCACTGATACAGGTAGGAGAGATGTAACCTGATTTAAGGTAGGTGCAGTGGTTAGAATTATGTGGATTTGAGAAATATTGATGAGATGGAATGAAGAGAACTTGGTGATTAATAATATGGATGTTGGGACTGAGTCAGATAAAACCAAGTTACATTGCTATAAAAAAACAGCACCTGAATCTCTGTAGCATAACAAAAGCTTATTCCTCTCTCATGCAGAGTCCATGTAGGTCCAATTCTCTTTCAGGCAATTATCCTGCATGCTCTGTGATCTAGTTGCTTCAACCTGTGTTAGCTCTTTCTCCACACAAGAACTACTCTGCCATCACCTTGATGAGGGAGAAGACGACTTGGAGTGTGTGTGAGCTTTTCACCACCTCAGCCCAGAAGTGACCCACTTTATTCTGCTTCCATCTCATTGGCTAGAATTAGTCACATGGGCCCACCCAATGGCAAGAATGCACTAATATTGTCTACCACAAGGACTAGCAAGTTCTGCGCTTTAAGAATTATAAGAATGTATGTAGGGGTGTGTGGGTGGCTTAGTCAGTTGAACAACTGACTCTTGGTTTTGGCTCAGGTTGTGGTCTCATGGGTGGTGGGATCAAGCTGCGTGTTGGGCTCTGCACTCAGTGAGGAGTCTGCTTGAGATTCTCTCCCGCTGTCCCTCCCCCCAACTCGTTCTCTCTGATTTTCAATATAACTTTAAAAGATTTTAAATAAATCTTTAAAAAGAAAAAAGAATGTATGTATGTGTGTGGAGAGAAGAGAGTCTATCCAGTGTGTGTGGCAGCAGATTAACTTCCCAAGTTTTGGGCTGATTCATGAAATGGGGAAAGGCATACAGGTCTTGGTGGCTTTTATGGATTTGGCTGCTTTGTCCTGAAGACAATCAATGTTTATTAGAGTGTCTGTTTGCATATCACTAGGTCCTTTAGGCTTCTGCAGCTTGCCCTCACTACTCCCCACCCCAGTTCCTGCCCACCTTTTGCCATCTTGGCATTAAGTGGTTATAAATGCTTTATGGGGAAGTTTCATGCAACACTGGGAAGTGACTCACCAGAAATCCGCAGTCTTTGTGTGGACGGACCCAGATTGTGGGTTCATCTGAGTGTGGTCTCAGTGTCTTCTGGAGCCCACAGTGCCAGGTGCTTATGAAATGCGTACATGCACTTGAAAATGGCAGTGTGCTGAAGAGAAACTAAGTGATTCGGACACCTTTGGTTTAGATTAAGTCCTAACCATAAACAAGATTGATTAATCACAAAAATATCTACTCCATCTAAAAACCTTTATTCTCTATTTTATAACATGGGATTTAGGGTTTTAATAGGGAATGATAAAGTCTTTACTTTCTTAGCATAATAAATTTCAGGATCTGAATAATCAACCACCAAGTATATCATGGACATCTTCATCTTATGCTTTAGACACCAATTAAGTCAAAGTCAGACAAACTTTCTGAGACCCAAGAGCCCCTGATTTAGAATTCTTCTCAAGGCTTGTTGAGAAGAGTTTATGATGCAAAGTGAGAAATTAAAACATGTGTTTGTTGATTACAAAAAGCCGTCACAACAAGAACTGTGCTTCCTACTTTTCCTCCTGCATAAGCAGAGGGAAGTGGTGCGTTTTTAGAGAGGGATACAGGGTTCTCTTTTCTCTAGGGTGGGCCCATCCTAGGCCTGCAGGAAACATTTGTAGAATGAGTCAAGAGTAGAAACACAGGACTTAAAGGATTTCTGCTTTTCCGGCAGCAGATCTGCAGGCTCACACTCTACCAATCGCCCTCCCCACATGCGTGCCACGGACAGAAACACTGTAGATCCCTCCTGCTCCTCGCGCACTGGGTCTGGGATTTTGCATCCTCTCTGAGCCTCGGGTGATCAAGACAAGGGTGGTGATCCCTGCTCCGCTGGTCTCACAGGCTTGATGTGAGGTGGGGTAAAGTCACATGTGCAAAGTGCTTCAGAAACTGGGAAACAACTTACAATGAACTCTAAAGGGAAACGAATTATTTTTCAGAGTTCTCTTTCTCTGGCCATAGTACTCCCACCTCTCCTTTGCTTCTTTCTTCCCTTCTTTGTTCTCTCCGTGTCCCACTCGCCTCTTCTTCACACCATGCTGGCTTCCTCGCTGTCAGATCTCCGCCCTCTGTCCTTCATCAACCCACCAGATAAAAGAATACAAATGGGGAAAACCTGTTACTACAGCTGAAAGTCCTCAGAAAAATGCTCTTTTCTCTTTCTCCCTTCTTGTCCTCAAGTGTATTATTCACAGCACCTCTGTATACTGTGGATGCTTTATAAATATTCCTATTCATAATAACCCACAAAGTTCCCTCTTTCTACACCGGCGATGAGATTTACCAATAACCTCTAACGCTGATCTTCGGGGTCCTTTCTCCCGGGGCAAATGCAGGTTCATTATTTTGGTCTGTCAATCTGCTTTCTTTGCTATACCTCCCAGCAGAGACTGATGGGGAGGCTGGTTATGAGACTGAGATCATTCGCTTTCAAATCTGGCTCTTTGAAACCAAAGAGAATGTATTTTCTGCTCAGGTGACAATATCTTTCAGTATCTTAGGATTCACCTTCCTACTCTTGTATTTTCCATAAAGCTCAGCTTGGATATAGCACTGTCTGTCCTGCGTGGACTAACTTTTTATTTGGTCTCTTCAGCAGTGCTTTTAGAAGCCCATAACAATCAAATGATTTGATTACGGTCATTTCCTAGGCTGAGGCAGCTTAATCTGTCTAGATCCCGAGCCACTTTCAAAATGACTTGCCTTCAATCCCATACAGCAATGGTGTTTCCCCAGTTCAAGCTCAATCAAACATTAAATATAAGGAAATAGGTAAAATAGGAATCTATAGGAAAGTATAAAACTAAACAGAGAGATTAGTCTGCATGGCTATGTTCCTTTTGGTTATTGATATCATTATGTTCAAAGGAAATCCTAGGAAAAACTGTTAAATGGAAATAACTTACAGTTATGGTCGTGCCTTCAGTACTGATTACCTTTTTCTGGCTTCTCTGAGGTCCACCAACAAATGTTCTTTTTCCCTCTGGTGTTACTTCTAACGCACCATACATACGTAAAGAGGTTCTTAATCCATCAACAGATTTGATATAAGCAGTGTTTATAGAGCACTTACATTGTGCCAGATACTAGCTCTGGAAGATCCCATTAATAAGCAAAAGCAGATGCAGTTTCCATCTTCATGGCACATATAGTCATTAATGAGATAATCATACTCATGGAAGTACAAAGGCAAACTGAGATCTAACTTCTGAAGGAAAGGAAAATGGTTTTATGAATGCATTTCAGCCCAGAAGATGACCAGATTTTGAGAGCATGGCAGGCAGGGAAGTGATCCTAGAGATGTGAAGATGAGTAGGGATTACCCAGATGAAAGATGGAGCTGATAAGGAGAGTATTCCACACAAAGGGAATAGCAGCTGCAAAGGCCCAGTGGTGAAAACTGAAGAACTGAAAGGAGGACCGTGTGTTTGGAACTCAGAGATCAAGGGGGCAGGGTTTGGGATGAGGTGGGAGAGGTAGACAAAGCCAAGGCACCTGAGGCCGTACAGACCATCCATGCACAGTCATGTGAAGTGGCTATAGTATTTTCAGTAAAAATTAAGACATAATCAGATTTTTATTTTTAAAAGAGGTGTTCAGCTTCATAGTAAAGAATTGATAAAATACACTCTCAGAATTAGGAAATATATGGAGAAATTTGGAGTATATGGTTCTTTGGCTTACTGTTATAGCACTCATTACATTATATTACTGTGTATTTTTTGGGCTATTTGTCTGATTCAAGAGATGAGCATTCTTAAGAGGAGAATATTTTTGTCTTGTTTCTTTTTACACATTAGTCCCTAACACAGTGCCTGGAACATATTGGATGCACATGAAATTGTTCCTGGGTAAATGGAGGGAGGGAGAGATATGAACAAGAATGAATGTTAATGTTATGAACACATATGGGATTGTACTTATTTAGTTCATACAGTCTGAGTTACCTCAGAGCTCTCCAGTTCTTTTTAGAAATCTATGTATTTCCTTGTTTATTCTCTATACAGTAGGAAACCTTGAATATATAGTTAGAGCATAGAGTGACTAATATCAGTGGCTGGGGAGTCTCCACCTGATCTATGACATTCTCAGCTACAAAGACAGTAGAGTGGGATGACTGTATTTGGGAGCAACAATGCCATTGGGTCAGACTTTACAAATAGGTAAAATTTTTGGTTTAGAGAATGTAAAATCTGGCAAAAGTTGAATGAAGGGACGGGATCACTGGGAACTTTAAGAGGTGAGACATTATTTAAAAAGGATCCATATAAAGTGACTAAGGATAAGGTGGATAAAGTTAGACCCTATTCCATCATGGTCAGTGTGTTGTTAAGTATCTCAATCCCACTGGCGTTGGCGTTTTGTTTTGTTTTGTCTGTTCTTAAAGGGAGACCTGACTTCTTTTGTGCAGGTTCTCCTGTCCACCCCCCTGAAACAAAATAAAATGGTTAAGAAAATGGAAAAAAATAAGAAAACCCCTAATAGAGCTATGTTATTTAGAAAAGTAAAATTGCATGGGGTTATTTGAGGTGTCGTAGAGCACACGTTGTTGGCTTGGGGTTGTGAGCCATTGCCTTAGAGGCTTGATAGGTAACTGATAAATAATATTAGAAAATATTGGATGCCTGGGCGCCTGGATGGCTCAGTTGGTTAAGCGACTGCCTTCGGCTCAGGTCGTGATCCTGGAGTCCCGGGATCGAGTCCTGCATCGGGCTCCCTGCTCCGCAGGGAGTCTGCTTCTCCCTCTGACCCTCCCCCCTCTCATGCTCTCTCTAGCTCATTCTCTCTCAAATAAATGAATAAAATCTTTAAAAAAAAAATATTGGATGCCTAAATTTCATTTCTAAGTGTGATATCCCTGTAAAGTAAACAAACAACAATTGAATTTTAACAGGGACTAATGTTTCCGGGTGGAGCTGGTGTCAGAAGATCCTACTGGTGATCCCCAAATTCAGAATTCATGGATGATCTCTAGTTTATATGATATTTATTTATATGATTTACATGACATTTATATGATATGAACATTTATATGGTATGAACATCACATTCATATAGAATATTAGATATTAAAGGATAGGGGCTATGCTTAGTATCTATATGTTATAGTTCCCAGCACTGGCTCCCAGAATATTTTACAGATACAATCAATATTTTTTAAAAGCAGAGCAAATAATTAGATCCTGGGTCACATTAAGACTGTTCACATTTGGCTTATAACCCTTTTCAATGTGATTTTGAACATGACTGCAGAGTTTCTGCAGCTGAGGGCGTGTAAACTGATACCATGAGGCATGTTCAATGTTTTCTGTATTGCCAAGTTATGTTTAAAATGTGACACTGGTTATGTACATCTATCATTGTGAGTAGATGCAGCTGTACCACCTAAGAGTGTCTAGTGTGAGAGATCAACCACATTATAAGCAAATTAACTTGAGTTTACTTGGCAGAAAAAAACAAAAACAAACAACTTAACTGAATAAATCCACATAATCAGATGCTTTCTGTATGGGAGGAGTATAATTTTCTTTGCAAAATGTTTCATTTTTATTGTTACCCATACTTTAGTTTTACCCCAAATGATCCTTTGTGTTTTTTCTCCCCCCTTTGGCTTCCTTTCTTTGGATGTGTGTGGAC
Source organism: Neomonachus schauinslandi (assembly GCF_002201575.2). Taxonomy (NCBI): domain Eukaryota; kingdom Metazoa; phylum Chordata; class Mammalia; order Carnivora; family Phocidae; genus Neomonachus; species Neomonachus schauinslandi. The sequence goes on along the minus strand of NC_058405.1, from coordinate 14,232,317 downwards.
CCCGTGAACTTGACTCCTTCTCTCCCATGACAGGTAAGAAAGGACAATTTTGTTGCTTATATGTTCTTCCATGCTTCAGTTATATTTAGCAAGAAACATCATTTGTCTGTTCCACTGCTGTACTTTAATATGCTGAGAATATGCTCCTAAACTTGAAAACTGATACCTTTTAGAATGCCTCTGAGATGAAACCTTTAAATTATTGATGATATATGCTGCATGTTGTTATTTAGATCATGTGTTGGTATATGTGTATCAAGGCGTTTCAGTAAGAAGGATGGGTTCCTGAAAATCAGACTGTAAATTGATTCATCCTTCCCCATTGACTCCTGTCGTTAACTTCTGATGGGCAGTGCTGCCTTATGTTTTCAAAGCTAAGCTTCCTTTGTTTGCTAGCTTCATGGCCATCAAGTAGTTGGCTATTTATAAAGATCAGGAAAATGCACTTGGTGAGTAAGGACATGACCATGAAGCGTTTGGTCAATCAAATCATCTTTGATATTATAATCACTACCATCTGTATGGTAATTTGTTTTTTTTAAGCAGAACATATATGTAATTAAAATAATATTCTTGGTCACTTTGAATGCTCCCACATCAATTTTACTTTTGGTATAAGTGAATATATTTTATATCACTCCCCCAAAATTTTAGAATCCTTAAAAAGCATTTTTTTTAACTTCTTGAGGAAAATAGATTAAAAAAATTTCAAGCATGTGTGCATAATAGTGCTATATGTCTAAGACAGCCTGTGTGCTCTTTGGGGTATATGTCTTATATACTGAGGAGGCAGAGTAGCAATATATGGTAATCCTCAGAAGTAGTCATGAGAAATAATACATGATATTACAATGGGCATGTTAACCAAGCCATTCCGTTAGGTTCTCTAAGATATATCTTTATATTATTGAAGTGAGCGGAAATAGCATTTCTAGCGTCTATTAGCTTTCTTCCCCAAAGAACTGCCTTTGAAGTTATGATTTAATATTACATCTCCAGCTTTTAACCAGGCAAAAGCAAAATGACTTTTTATAGCAAAATGACTATGTACAGAACAAACTACAGTTAGTAAATAGCTCTTCATTTTACTTGATGGCTCTTAATTCATCAAGACACACAATAAACTTACAAGATTTTGTGCCAGGATTTTTTTTTTTCTGTATATAGAAACATGTATCTTTTTTTCTCAAATTAGGAAAAAATAAAACAAAATGGGTTTCTGTTTTTTACTGCCAACTGTGAAACTTAGAATTAAGTTTTGTTTTTGATTACAGTACCTAGTCCATTGTAGTTCCTGGTGAAATTCTTTTTTTTTTTTTCAGTAACTTTCCATGTTTTCTAAAAACACCCTTTATTTTAAGAGCACTGCTTATGCTGTATTATTATGCTATTTACTAACTGTAGTTTGTTCTGTATGTAGTCATTGTTGTAATATTGTGAGTCTCTGTATTTAGTCAACATTATAAATGATAAGTAATATTAGTATGGACCATAATAAGACCTAACATTCTTTAAGAGTTTCCCGAGTACCACACCCTGGCGTTAACTTGTTTAAATAACACGTGGGTACTCCTATGCTTTGTATCTGTTTGGAGCAGGTTTTGTTGATGTTTGGGGGAAAGAGTACATTTATATCATAGCGTATCAGATAATACTATTCTTAAAGTATCCTCCTCCATATAGCTCAGGCAGTCTTTTTTCTCTCTTCTCACTTCTGTCCCTTCCTTCTTATGTATAAATATAAATTTCACTCTGTTTTCTTATATAGAGCAAATCTGCTCCATTTGGCCCTTCCACTTATACTCAACTCTGAGCCTTCCCTTGCATATTAAAGAAACCTGGAGATGCATTAAATAGGGAAAAGTATTGCATTTCTGAGAATTTGGTCTTTCAGTTATATTGGCAGTAATTATAATCAATGGTACCAATTCTTTAAAACATACTTGACTTGGCAGTAGCTGAACTTAATTCAATAGGAAAACATACATCATTAGTTCAATTGCAGAATCTTAATTCTAGAACTGTTCCATGTTTGTGACATACAAGAGAAGAAGGGCATCTGACATGTGTTTTCATGGTAGAACCTGAACAAAGAAAGTAGAACGTGTGCACCCTAATATAAACCTCAGAGTGTGAACTGAAGTCTGAATTGTCACAGGGAGTTCAACCATAGACAAATATTTCCAATGTGTTTTTAAGGGTCGTACATAGAAATAAATGTGTGAGGCAGAATTTTAGGGATATTAAAATGAATAAAATGAAAACAGTATTACAATGCTGAAAGATTTATGAGATGCCTATTTTGCATTGACCAGACAAAGAATGCATTTAAAATATTAATATGGGTACATATTACAGTACTGAAATGCTGAGGATATTTAAATGACATGGTTATAGACTCTGTCTTTCTGAGTACCAAGGAACTGCATTTCATGGCTATGATATCACTTGAGAGACCTATTTTATTGGCTCCCCTGTATCATCTGATCTATAAATAGAACTCCCTAAAATACCTACAGAGCGGTAACCTTAACACTACATCAAAACTAATGATGTAATGTGTGGTGATTAACATACCATAACAAAATAAAATTAAAAAAAATAGGTTTCTTCACAGCATTTATAGGGTAGTAAGCAAACTTGTAGCTAACCCTATGCTCCTGTTCCTATTATTGTGTTAATACAGGCAAAATTGCTTCAAATTTGGGGTCATGTTGTGCTATTTGTTGTCTTAGCAATCAATATTGAATCACAGCTGGACAGTGTGGGTGAGCCAACCATGTTGAAACCGTACAAGGACCCTTAGAGCTATTGTGTAGTTAGGACATGAGTGTGTGGCTTGTGACTGCTTGTGAGCTACTTCTGAACACCTATCCTAATGACTTCCTTGATAATCAAGCTGGGGTTACCATAGGGTATAGGTTAGTTCTTAACATAATTTACCTTCTTGGACCAGTTCTGATGAAGACCCATGTTAATCTGAATATTATACTTCAGCTAATTAAGTTCAAAGAGATTCCATTTATTTGAGTAAATTATCCCATTATTTTTGCTAACTAAATGCATTTTGAAAAGCTTAAAAAAAAAAAAAAAGGTGACCATTGCTGGAAGTTATTTCTGAAACCATATGCATGCCATCTGGTATTTATCCTCATGGTTATTGTTTCAGTATTCTGTGGTAGGCCGGAGGGACTCAGGGACACATTTCATACCACCATTAATAAAAGAACAGGAAAAGTGGAGAGAGATTTTGTTTTCAAAGGGTAGAAGGGGATTTTCCTGTTACATGGTTATTACTGACTTCACAATTATATTAATGAGCATAAAATACCCAGAACAGTGCAGATGTATGGTTATGAGACTTTGCAGGGGTATGGTAGAAGTGAGGGTTCCCAGTGGCCTGCCCCTGAATATGCCATCTTTCATAAGTGGATAATCTGCTATCACCTGCCTGCATCCTCAGCTTGCATACTAATAGGCCTGTGGGCCCCACCGGACCAGTTATGGTGGTAAGTTATGCTCTAGCTGTTAGCAATATTTCCTGCTAGGCAATCTATAAACACATACCCACTTCCAGTCTCAGTCATATGCTAAACCCTTCAGTGAGACCATGGTCGTGATACACCTTTGCTCATTTGGCCTCATTTTCAGATCTCTCAATTCCAGCCACTCTTGCTGAAAAGTGTGTCTCAAGGATCTCCTGGACAACTTTGGTATCACTTGCTTCTTGTTTCCCATCCAGAGAATGAATTCATTGTACAATAGGAATCATAATTAATGTTGATCAATAAATCCTTCCACTGTACTTCCCCAACTATTCTCCTTCCCCAGGTAATCAATATGAACATGATGAAGTTTTAGAATATATGTGAGGTTCAGTGGGGTGAGGTCCAGAACCGACAACCAAGAAAATTCTTGAGACGTCTTTGGTGCAAAATGGTGGTTTATTAAAGTACGGGGCAGGACCTGTGGGCAGAAAGAGCTGCTGCATTAGGGTGGGGAGGGGTGGCTGATTATTTACTGTGGGATTGGGGGAGATAAGGAAATGGGAGGTTTCAAAAGGATTTTCATATGCTAAAGAGGACCTACAAGATACTGGAGGCCTTGCCATTGTCAAGTTAAGGTTGTTTACCCCTCTAGTAAGGCATTAACATTAAGATAGTTGGGAACTTCCTGGAGGAACATTACACTCTGCCCGCCTCAATTATCTGTCAATGGGCTGCAGGTTATAAGGGCATTTAATTGTATCTACATTTCCTTCTGGAAGCAAGGTTATTGATGATAGGAATGCTTTGTTCTTGTAGATTGCTAACACATTTGTAAATGAGGGAGTCTCCTGTCTTGCAGGATTGTGATCTCCACAAGTTAACTATTAGTTTTTCCTTTCCTTAGCTTTAGGGCAGCCAGGAGTGCCTGCGGAATGTCACATATAACCCTTGGGGGGTGGGGGTTGTGGGGTGTCAGCTTCTGCTTTGTCCTCAGCTTGCCTTCTGTTCCCTCATCAAACACATACACACCTTCCATTTCCTTAGAGTCATGCCTCATTCTGACTGCTGCCCAAGAATTGGCTGTAGCGTTCAGCGTTCACCCAAGCTATGTTCTCATCTTGTCTTCCTTCCTTGTCTGTGCCTCCTTTGGGGGTACTTGGTACATAGTTTTCCCAGCACATCAAAATTGAGTTCACTTGAATAAAAAAATCTCAATACAACATCCCCTTCCAGCACTGGAAATCTCACACCTCTCTGATAATTGCAACTGGACACTCCTGTACTCGTCTGCTTCCCATGTCATTAGTGTGTGATCCATAGAGACTTGATGGCCCATTGTTAGTTAATATGTCCTATTTAGCAAGCATTTATTTGTGTCAGTCTGGCTACCCAATATTGTGAAGGTATGGTCATGAGAATGAAGGTTACTGTCTTGTTGGGTCATTCCTGTCAATCTTTACAGTAGCTTCATAGGTATCATCATCCCCAGTGGTTTTTCTTCTCCCATGTGTGACAGAAACATTATTAAAGTTTTATTTTCTAAGTCTGTACCCAACAGAAAAATTAAAAGCTAGTGTAAGGATGAAGTGGGTAGATCTGGTCTCAACCCAAATTTTGTTACTGGGGCTCCAACTTGGCTCCAACTTGTGACTCTTCTAAAAGATGTATTTATGTACTAGAGGACGAAAACTCCTGATTTTTCTTTTCTTCTCTTACCTGCAGATTGGAGGTAGGTCAGGTTGCTTTTGTTATTGGGGTCCTGCTCAGTATAGCCACTGTGTCTCAAGTCCTATTTCCAAACGCTGTCATTTTGTTGGTTAGTCCACACTCTCTAGAGATTTGGTTCATTCTTACGGCCTTTCTGCTAGATCCACACTTTCTCCAGGCATTCACACTCTTTCTGTGGCAACTGGACAGAATCTCAATTCTTTCAATCAACTTAAGAGAGATTAGCCTCTCACTTTGCTTCAAAACATGTTCTATTAAGGAACATACACCAGTTGTCAAGAAGCTGGGATTAGGGCTAATGGGTGATACTATTCTGTGTCACAGGTATGTCTTCCTCCTTGGTCTTGACTTGGTCCTATGTTAGAGTGAATACCCTTCAATTCCACCTTAGGAAGTTGAGGACTTTGCCTTTTGGGGCATTCTGTCTCTCTCTTCTTCTTTGAGAATTTTAGTCCTAGTGTCTACAGATAGATGATCAGTCCCAAAATACCTTCACCATTTCTAACAGGGAAATTTAATTTTTTTGAAGGATGACCTTTGCTGAGACCCTAATACATATATGTGGGCATATATCTGAGTTTGAACTCCTCCATGACTTTTAAGCACAAATTAAAATTGATTTGAGTCTTCTTATATATTGACAAGAAGTACCGTAGTTTCCCTTTTGGGGATCCTCCCTCTCTTAAAATTTCCATGAAACCTGAAGGCTTATCCGATCCAAATGGGGGCTGAAAGGTCAGTTCAATTTCCATTATAAGAGGGGAGAGATTGAATCCTATTCAGTTTGCTAATGCTGTTGCTTGAGGCTGCCAAATTTGGTGGCTGTTGACAAAATCATACTCCCTGCTCTGACAGATGCTGCTAATTCACATCTCCACATTGGCCAAGGGCACTCTGCCAATGTTGACTTTTGAGCGAGGACATAATTTCTCAGAACCATGCTCCAAAAAAGTTGCCCTTCACTTGGCTTCCCAAGGTCATTGTTCATGCTGTTCAGTTCACTTAGTCCCTTTCCAGACCTAGAACCACCATTTTCTAACTGCCCCGGGAGACCTGTACCAAGAGATTGGGCAACTTTTCTCTTTTTGTTCTTAAAACACGGAAGGTTTCACTGTATCCATTTCCCAGACAGTTCCCCATTCTCAGGGAGATTCCCTTAATGACTGCAGGCATCCCTCTATTCATCCTTCTCAAAGTTCCCTCAAGGATTTCAAAATAATTCTCTGACACCTCTCTTAATAGAATATTAAAAAAAAAAAAAAGAAAGAAAAAACCAGAATAGAGCATTTGGCTATGTATATACCTAATAATAATCATCATTTAGGTTTTAGAATGTTTTTCAGGGTTTAAAGTGACTCATTATTGCATTTATTCTTCACAACCATTCTCAAGATCAATGTTACCATATTCCTTTGTGACAATATGTGGCACAGTTGAGGGTGTTGGCACTCATCAGCTCAAATAAATGAATGTTACCCTCTTGACCTTTATAATGATGGGGAAAAGTTAGTATCTTAACTTATGAACTGAACTGCATGTTTCCTCAATAGCAAAATACTAATTATGCTGTGATTTTGCTTTGCCAAAGAGCTCTGAAAAAAGAATAAGTTTTCTTGATCTTTTTTTTTGTGTGTGGTCATGTCTTTTTAACTTCAAATGACATGTGCTGGAAATTAGAGTAGAACGATAAAAAGATAAAGGCAAGTATAGAAAGTTATGAGAAATATGATTTATTAAAGAATGAATGTCAATATCTCCCATTTTGAAACAAATATAAAAATTATTATTATAATTTTTCAGAATGGTGAAGTGAATTACTGAAGATCTCATGGTCCTGCTTAAAAGCCATCAGCTCAGGGTCAGAATTCAAACATACTGTCCTTACTGTCTGTACAAGTCTTTCCACTGTGCCCGTGACTCTCCGTCTTTGTGATGTATCAGAATAACCTCAGGAAACTTTTAGGATTAAAGGTGCCTGGAACTGCCACATATATAGTAAATTACAATCTCGGAAAATATGTATGGTCCAGGAATCAGTGCTTTTGTCAAGCTCTACTGGAAATTTTGCAACATCATTTTGGAATCACCAAAAATACACACACACACATGAGGGGAAGTGATAAGAAAAGAGAAATGCTTTTGAGTACATGGCCCAGCACATACACTGGAGGAACTCCATTAGTATGGGTATTAACGAAGGGGCAGTGGGACGACTGCTTCCTTGCTACTGGTCTCACTAATAATCTATGCTTCAACATAACCAGTATTGTTGGGAGACCTTTCTTTGAGATGTCTCTTTGGTACATGCTTCAGGAATATAGCAATATGAAGAATAACTAGAAATATTTTTGCCCCAAGGACAAATCAAGTTTGACTACATATGGTGGATGTTTCTGGTTACTTTACTCCTTTACTTCATCCTCTCTATTTCTCCTGTCCTCACTCCTGCTTCTTTGTCTCCCCTCATCAACTTGCTACTTTACTTCTCTTATTCTGTGTTGACATCTCTTTCATTCCTCCTGACTGATATTATACTGTTTCCTTTTTCACAATCACCTTGAAGGAGATTTTTATGTTTTCTCCCACATCCTATTTATAACACCCAGTTCTTGTTAAATCGATTCAAGAATTTATTGGTGCAGAATTCATTAATGGAATGAGATTCCCTCTCTTTTAGTACTAGCTGAGGATACTATGTATGAGGATTTTTGTTTTGAGGGCTGTTGCCACTGGTAAGAAATATCCCTCCCCTTTTGTGTTTATTTTCATTTTTGGCTAGTTAGCAGTTCCCCTATTGTCAATATTTTATAATGGTCTTCATTAAGACAAAGAACCTTAACTCTGCCATTACCTCCTTGGAATTTTAACAGTGCCTTAAACACTGAGCACTTGTGGTTTTCCATCTTAGGTGGAAAGAGTTGATGAGGAAAATAGCCACAGAATAAGTGGGGAGATTGTTTTTCTTTTGTTGATGGCTTCTTTTAGTAACTTCTTTAGTCCTGCTCGAGCTAAGATTACTAAGAGCTTAATGAAAGAGCATATTGCCTCTTTACTTAAAGAGCCATTTAATGAAGACTCTAATATCATCCCAGCCCGGGGCTGTTGGAATGTAATTGATATGACTTCATAGGGCCACATATTGGTAGTTGTGTAAATGTGTGGCCAAGACCTAAATCTTAGTATTTTTGAATCCAAGTCTTTGCATACCACTGATACTAGATTTGTGAGAAATATAAATATAGAACAAAGCATGCTTTTTCTGTTGTAACTCATTAAGGTTTGGACTTACTCTCATGTATCTGTTACCCTTATGAATAGGCCTGTGGTTCCCTTCAGCATGACGCCTGGACACAAGGCAAGCATGAGCAGCCTGTCCTGAGTCCAAGATATCCTTGGCTGAATTTCCCTGGGTAACTGGGACGTCCAGGGGTCATAGGTGGAGGCAGAAGCACTCATAAGTGGGAGGTGGCATCAGGACTACTTTGCTGTTTGGGCCACATTAGAAGAAGATGGTAAGAAGAAAGGGCAGTGATCCAAAGATCACTCACCAAAGCCAAGAGTTCCAAGGACAGGGCTGTGCTCCAATCCAATTCCACCTAAAATCCTTTTTATCCCATTCCTGAAAGCTCCACCCATGACTCCAGTGGCCACATTCTATTCTTGGTACTTATTTTATCTTTGACTTCGGGCAAATTTCATTCTTCTTTGAAATGGAGTGAAGACCATGGGGACAGAACATCTGAAGTTCCTAGAAATCATTCTGCTCTGCGAACTTGTTTCCAAAGTTGATGGCCACCATCAACTCCTCCCAACTTGTCTGCTCTAGCTCCTTTATCCATCAAGAGGTGGAGTCTTTATTTCCTGTCCTTGAATGATGGGCTAGCCTTCTAACAGGCTTGAACCAGTATAATTTAGCAGATGTGACATTCTCGGTCTTCTTTCCTCTTGGAAGCTAGCTGTCAAGTAAGAGATGACAACTTGAGACCAAAATGCCTACATGAGTAGTTCTAAGGGAGAGGCCATGTGGGAAGAGGAAGGCCTGCCCCACACCTCTCTCTGACTTGTCCAGCCACCACGGTTGAAATGCCAGACATGTGAATGAAAATGAACTGGGTTGTTCATTTTCTGCTCCATGTGGTGCCTCCTAGTGTTGAATGTCTCAATAGATTTGCCTGTTCTGGCAAATATAATATAATAATATATTATATAAGATATAATATATTATATCTTATATATAAGTCTGATAATATAAGAGCCAATTGCATATAATTGGAATCATACAATATGTGATCTTTTGTGACTGGTTTCTTTCATTTAGCAACCATTTTGTAGGTTTTGAAGGTCTACGCATGTTGTAGCATATATCAGTACTTCATTCCTTTTTATTGCCTAATAGCATTCCACTGTATGGATATACTGTAGTTTGTTTATTCATTTATTAGTTGATGGACATTTGGGTTGTTTCTACATTTTGGCTATTATGAGTAATGCTGCTGTGAACATTCATGGACAAGTTTTGTTTTTGTTTTTTTTTTTAAAGATTTTATTTATTTATTTGAGAGAGAGAGAATGAGAGAGAGAACATGAGAGGGGGGAGGGTCAGAGGGAGAAGCAGACTCCCTGCTGAGCAGGGAGCCCGATGTGGGGCTCGATCCTGGGGCTCCAGGATCGTGACCTGAGCCGAAGGCAGTTGTTTAACCAACTGAGCCACCCAGGCGCCCCTCATGGACAAGTTTTTGTATGGATGCATGTTTTCAATTTTCTTGGGTATACACTTGTGAATGGAATGACTTCTGTTTTAAAAGTATCACTTTTGTCTGCTCTGTTGAGAATAGACTTAAGGGGGTCAAATGTAAAGGTTATTGTGCCAATCCAAATGTGAGAAGATGGCGACTGCAGGTTATTGACCGATCACAAGTTCTGGGATATAACTGAGCTGTGGACCCTGGTGACAATCACTGCTCAGGATGGTGCCATCACAACATGTCAACATATCAACAAGTCTGCCTGCCATCCTGAAAATGGCATGAAAAGCCCCACATTTAATGTATTAGCACTCTGTGGCATGTGTTTTCTAGAGAGAGTTTCTATTCATAGATCTAATGATATTGTACCAGATCAACATGGAATCTATTAAAAACAACTGTCTGATAATATAAGAGCCATAAAGCATAACTGTAGTAGCTTGCAAAGTATAAGTTTGTGGCCATATTATTTAAATGATTTCACCAATTGTAGGCTTCCTCAGGTGTGAAATGCATTGCAATTTATGACTCTTGGCAATCTCAATTTCTCTTTGGTAGAATGAAAGTTTGGGAGGAAGGACTTGCAGGAAGAGATAGATAAGGATAGAAAAAAATAGATCCCACACATTTGACTCTAACATGTCTTCTGGAGGTGATGAGAGAGAGAGAGAGGGAGGGATGTCACAACCCACATCTGTCAAGTTCTGATGCCCACGGTTGATGACATCCTTGGCACACTGGGCTTATGCTGTGGTTTAGAACCTAATGGTCTGTTTGCTTAACAGAGGAGTTTCTATTCTTTGAGCACCCACAGTATACAAAATTGGTTTCTAAATAAGGGAAAGTGGCATTAAATGTATCGAGTGCCTACTAGTGTGTATATTTTTACATGTTAACCTTCATTATACTCTCTGAGCAGATGCTGCGGCCAACAGAATGGATTCTGGAGCCAAACTGCCTGGCTTCCAATTCTGCCTCCTGCCATTTATTAACTGCTGATTCAGGGCATGTTATGTAACTGTGCTGTACTTGTTTCCTTACCTGTAAATGGGGATAATACTGATAACCTACCACCTAGGGCAGTTGTGAGGATTAATATATGCAAAGCATTTAGAGCAGAGCCTGGCCCATAGTGAGTCTTCGATGGCACCAGTGTGAACTGAGTTCTGCCAGAGAGCCTGGCTCATCTCCTTTCATCTTACACGCTGCTTCTTTGCAACGCATATAAGAACAATACATCACACATGATTTATTGCTTTCCTAATTTATCTGTTACACTTCTGGTATGCTAAGAAATCCTGATGAATGTAGGGACCTAAAGCCCTCTAAAGCATCACATGAGTCTAGTTGAATTTGTTGGTTGATTAGGATTTGAGCCAATTTGTGAACTTGACCTTTGACACACACCACAAAACTTTTGTAGTCTAGCATACAATCGTAATGGTGAATGAAGCAAAATTTCATGGAAAACGAGACAATTTTTTTTAAATTTTTTTTTAAGATTTTATTTATTTGTGTGAGAGAGAATGAGAGACAGAGAGCATGAGAGGGAGGAGGGTCAGAGGGAGAAGCAGACTCCCTGCTCAGCGGGAAGCCTGCTTCTCCCTCTCCCACTCCCCTTGCTTGTGTTCCCTCTCTCTCTGTCAAATAAATAAATAAAATCTTTAAAAAAAAAAAAAAAAGAAAAGCTGAAATAATAAATAACAGTGTTCTAGCAACTCTCAGGTACCCTAACCTCACTGTGTAGACTGCAGTATTCAGTTAGCCTACTGTTCCTGACCAGATTGGAGATTTATTTTAGGTGATATCTGAAATGCCAATTCCTGATATCTTACAGTTTCACGGTTCTGGGCACGTAGCAGGCACTCAGTAAATATCAGTTGATTGATTGATTTGATTTCCACAGCTTTCTGGTTAGTAAAGTGCCAGCATATCCTGCCTCATCCATGTGTGTGCACATTTATATCACATTATTTTCTTTCATTTGTCAGTTTTGGACACTCTAAATGGGAATAGATCACAAATTTCGACATATAGAGGGAAATGGTACAATGTACTGGTTCCCTCCTGACATTTTCTCACAAATGAGCTTTTTTACTATTATTATTTAAAGAACCTATTTATTAGCAAGCAGGGACAAGGCAGACAAACAGCTTGCTCTGGAAGTTAGGTGAATCCCTAGCTCTCCATTCTTCTTAGGGTCTGCAACCATGACCTTGCCAGAAAGAGTCACTGGAGTTAGATACACAATATCCCAAAGTAAGGATTTTGTAGAAGTTCCTGTAGGTGGCTTTATGCAACCAGAGGTGTTCCAGGGCCAGGTCTGCACTGCCCCTCAGAGTGTAGGTTATAGGCTTCAGTAGTTCTTATAGCTTGTTCTTTCAAGAATGGGAATATTTCTAAAAAAAAAAAAAAAAAAAGAATGGGAATATTTCTAAGATATTTAGTCAAACCACATATCTTGAACGTATCCTAGTGCAGGTGAACAAACCATGAATTTCACCAATGAAAACCCATTTCGGGCATTCGTTATACTAATGAGCAAAACTTCTGGTGTTGATTGAAATGCAGATAACAGAATCTCCTCTATAGGGTTGGTGGATTTGTTATGAGTTCCCTGGATTGGGAATTCCTGATTAGGTCAATTGACTATAACTTGGTTGTAACTTAACTAAATTATATACATGCTATCTACCCAGTAATCTCTGCTATTCACAAAAGAACTTTCTATTTTAAATGTGCTGTTATTAAGCCTCATTTTTTCCACTTTGTGTGTGTGTGATAATTGGAACCCCTCCTGCATTTATAAAGTTTGTTTTCTAAATGCTTGGATTGCATAAAATGAAAAGAAAGACAATTGGAAAGCTGCTTTTTCTCCTTCTTCTTCTTTAAATGCCCAGAATACTCCTCTAGGATGTTCACAAGGGAGTGAACTAACACCTATTTGGAACTACCATTGGTCAGCATCTGCCACACAAGGAGGGTCAGGGCAGTGCTGCTCCTGGCCTTTAGCTAGGAAGGTAACAGGAATACTTGGAAAACAACTAGAGAACAGCACACTAAAGTGTGTATAATGAAAGGATATGAGAGTGTAGATGACACAGAAGTAGTGGGAGAGCACTGTGACCTGACATACCCCAGGAATAGCTTAAGGTGGAGGTGAGTGTAACAGAAAGGGTAGGATTTATAAATGAAAGAACATGGGGAGAGCATTCTAGATTGATGGGATAAGAGATCATCATGGGGTGAGGGTGAACATGTGGGAGCATGGTGCGTTTCTAGAACAACAAAGAAACCAATCGGAGTGGGGTAGTAGGGTAGAGGGGTTTGGGCTAATAATAATAGTTCATATTTGCTGAGCACCTATTATGTGCCATGTCATATGCTAAGTACTTTATATCTATGAATACATTTAATGATTCCAAAATCTTTGTTAAGTAGTTGCTGCTGTTATTCCTACTTTACAGAAAATGAACTAAGGTATGGTGAAGTGAAGTAACTTGCCCAGGGATCATATAGCTGTTAAGGGACAGATGTGGGATTTGAATCCAGGCACCGGACTCCAAACATTGCAACACTCACATCTGTAACTACTATACAGTTTTGCCTCTCTGGTGGCCACTGGCTGGGGTAGCTGGTGTATTGTGGGGAGTCTTGGGTACTGCAGATGTTTGAAGCCGATTCTGATCAGGTGTTAGCAATTGCTTAGCTATGAATGTTGCTAGCAGAATTAAGTAAGGCTTAGAATGTAGATAGGAAAAGGAGACCTTGAGTGACAACCAGTGACATTTAGTGGCACCCTTGCTCTCCATTCCTTCAACCTAGTCCTAAAGAACCTAATGTAATTAAATATGACCTTTCCCCTTAGAAAATGAGGCTCTCTCTCTCAATCTCTCTCTCTCTCTCTTTTTTTTTTTTTTGGCTTTCAATGTATTTCTTACGAGCATGTTGTGATTTAACACAACTTCAAAGAAGTTCAGTGGTGATAGAATAACTTACAAAAGTGTTTGAAATGTATAAAATTCTGTTGCATAATTCCTATACAACAGGAATAAAGTAATACTAGAATTTCAAGGTGAAACTGAGAAATGTAAAAATAAAATTCAAAATAATAAAAGACCCAAAGTCCAGCTTTCCTGCCTGACACTTTGGGGAAATATTACCCCAATGAGACAACTCTGACCCACTATATTATATACTCAAGCACTAAATTTTGGTGACATCCTCCTTATGAGGATGTAAATAATGCTTATTCAACAAGATGGAAACATTTCCAAATTTTTCTAGGTGATCTCCCAAAGCAGCTGAAAATATCTTTAATGTGGAACAAATTTATTCCTTTGTAATTGCTATTTTACATCCCGTGTAATCACATGGGAGAATTCCCAAAAGATTGGCAGGCTACAGTTTAAATCCATCAAAAACATGCGAGAAAATATGAACAGGCAGGCTTCCATTAAAATGAAAAAGCGCTAATAAGTACAGCAAGTGGGTCATGAAAGTGAATGCCTTTGTAGGACAGCAATGAACCCTCTTAGGTGGAGTTCTATATTTGGAAAATATTTCTAAGACTTCTCAAAGTATAACCCAGGCTGGAAGCTGGAATAGTCCACAGGTTAGGTGTGTTGCCCCACTGTGCCATGCGGCTACCCAATTCACACATGTCTTTCGGCCATGCATCACCTCACAGTCCTAATCCATCACCCAGAGAATACTGACTTCTGCAAAGCACTCGGAAAACCCATCGATGAATTGAGGGAAATACATTGGCAGGAAGATACTTACTTTGCCTTCATCTGTTCTAAAAATACATTGCAAATGAAGACAACTTCACAGGGGTAGACCTCTAGTTATTCGGTGAAGAAATTGTGCGGGCTTTTAAAAAATGCTGTCATAAGCACAAAGAGAGAATGCATACATAGAAGTACATCTCTCTTGCTTACTCTCAATACAAAATATATGTCACATCAAGAAATCGAAAAGAATCGGAAAAGAGAGAAAAATGGTCTGTGCATGCTTTTTCTGCAAAGGGCTTCTCTAAGATTTTTACTGGGCTAGTGTTTTTATTTTATTTTTTTATTATTATTATTTTTTAAAGATTTTATTTATTTATTTGACAGAGAGACACAGCGAGAGAGGGAACACAAGCAGGGGGAGTGGGAGAGGGAGAAGCAGGCTTCCCGCGGAGCGGGGAGCCCGATGCGGGGCTTGATCCCAGGACCCTGGGATCATGACCTGAGCCGAAGGAAGACGCTTAACGACTGAGCCACCCAGGCGCCCCTGGGCTAGTGTTTTTAATTGAGTGTTTTTTAAACGTAGAAGCTGCTGGTTAAAGGCTCTGTCTGATATGAATGGTTCCGAGTTTCACTTTGCCACTGTGTGGGACGTGGTGCACAGAATCAATATTTCTGTTTCTTTAGCTGCTCTGCCATTGTGTGATCTTGAGGAAGTTTCTTATTCTTTTTTTTTTTCCCCATATTTTTTTGTATTATTATTTTATGTTAATCACCATACACTACATCATTAGTTTTTGATGTAGCGTTCCATGATTCATTGTTCGCGTATAACACCCAGTGCTCCATTCAGAACGTGCTCTCTTTAATACCCATCACCAGGCTAACCCATCCCCCCACCCCTCTCCCCTCTAGAACCCTCAGTTTGTTTCTCAGAGTCCATAGTCTCTCATGGTTCGTCTCCCCCTCCGATTTCCCCCCTTCATTCTTCCCCTCCTGCTTCTTATTCTTCTTAGGTCTCAGTTTACCCACCTCTAATAAGAAGCTAAATAATGCAGGATTTTGGGGGTAAGATTTGAATAATAGATGTCTGAAAAAGCGTTTAGATTTGGGATTCAAAACCACTGTATCATTGGCGGTGATAATAATAGTACTAGCTTGGATTCACAGAACTTTTCTTCCAAACGCTCTAACAACTTTTACATTATTCTTCCATTTGCCCTCAAAATACCCTGTCAAGGTAAGAATGAGGAAGTATCAGCTTCCTTATTTTGCAGATGAAAAAATGAGGCAGAGAGATGGTGGAATGAGTACTAATTTTCAAAGACAATATTTCTGATTCCAGGAGGTTTTTCTGATTTTAAAATGGCACGTGTATTTCCACTACATGTTCTATATGAGCAGAGAAACGTCCCCTGAAGGCTACCTCTACAAGTTGTGTGTGTCATTCATTCATTCCTTAAATCGGATAAGAAATCTTTCTTTGCAATGACCCCTTATTTTCCTATTGAATGCTGCCCTTCCATTTAGATGGTGATCATTATTTCAGTGCTCAATGCCATAAGGGAATGGAGAGATCCATGTTATTCCTGCCCCCCGTGAAACTGATTACATTGACGTAGTCCTGAATAAGCACTTGTAGGGTACGTACACATATCATTAGGCTGCCACGCAGGTTATCCATATGCTGGCATCACAGTTTTCCGATGAATTCCCCCTGTAACAGTGTGTAACTGAAAACCAATCATTCCTCTCCTGAGAACATCATAATTTCTGCTGCCGAAATGGAAATTGACAGGAGGAGTTAGATACAGCTGTACCTGATCGTCGAGGGATAAATTATTTTGTGTAATTGTTAGAGCCTGGCTAAGACCTAATGGAATGAACATGTTGTTTTCCACACCCGTGGGTATGGATCGTCCTAGCAAATATTGTGTGCTTGGAGTTAAAGATGTGGGAGTCTGTCAGCCTGTTGACAATGAGAAAAATTAATTTGAACTGCTGATAAGGAAGAAAAACATACCCAATGAATTAAATTTAATAGACTGAAAAAAAAATAGGTTTCTCCGTACTGGTTCCATGTGGGAATGTGTCAGACTTCATTTAACTCAAATAACTAAGGATATCAGAGACTGTTACACTGTAGCCTTTGTTGGAGAATTCTGGGTGGCAATTTGGTGCATCCGTCATGGGCACTATCTTGGTTAACCTTACCTTTTAATGTAAAATGTAATGATGTGTGTCCCTAGCAGAATGGAGAGTGGTTGGCTGTCAATGACAAATCTGACATTGTTTCCGTTCACTGTCTCCTATGGTTTTGCCTTTCTAGTCATGAGTAGTGGAAGAAGGTCAGACCCTAGCTGGGCTGAGACTTTCTGAGATCCTAAGAAGATAGATCTCATCTCTGGAGGAGGAAGGAAGGTTTTGCAACCAGGAACTCACTCAGAATAACATGTTTGCTCTCAGTTGTCTGCAATTAATATGTGGTCCTGGGAAATCTTGGCATACAGAGCTTGGTTTCCTTGCCCTGTATCTCTACTGACTTGTGTCACCCAGCCCCTAATCAGCCTGGTTCCTGCCGTGGTCCCCATGTACTCACTATTTTCCTCACATTTTATTTGCAATAACTTTATGGTTCCTCTAAAGAAGTTACAAGCATCGTAAAATGTAAACAATTAAAAAAAGACAAGGAAAATGAACAGAAACTTTCAAGTGTAATCATCACTAACATTGGGTGAGCATTATTCCACACGTTGCCCTAAGCAGATTGGTAGAGGGACTGATAAAAATAAAATCAAGATAACTTTAGAATGTATTACACCATTTATACAATTTTAAGACTATCCAGTTGAATTTTAGTTCAGGGTAACAAGAGAAGCTGAATGAACCCAAAGGAGTTGAAATTCAGGTAAGTCTTTCACGAGGAATATTGGAAACTGAAAGGATCCAAAGTTAGTAAAGAACCAATGAAAAACTTTAAAAGTTGAAATTACAGGGCTTATTTTAGCTACATGTTTGAAATTTAGACTTTATCTATTGACTTCCTGCTGTGAAAACTGAGGAAATTAGCACACTTTTACCCTTTTATACCCCACGACCCACTATTTTTATTAGTTACATGGTTGGGTTTTCCATCATCGAGGTTTATCGCATTTACCTGTTGCTGGGTAGCATTCATCCCCGTGGTTTCATAATCATAATGGGCATTTAAAGGAATGGAATGCTCAGCTCAAGCCCTCCCACCTCTGGTCTTGCATTTTTAGTTTTGCTTTGATTTATTCCATAATTGGCTGGATCCCTTAGCAGCGGCCATCCCCCCACCCCCATCATTTTGAACTTCCGTTCTAGAAGCTGGGTTAATCCTACTCCTCAGTTCATGGGACACAGTCTCTCTTTTAAAAAAAATTATTATGATAATTATTTTGTTATTGTTGTTATTATTTATTCTTTTAGTCCCCAGTTTCATTTTCCTGACACTAACCCATAGACAATCATTCTAGTGTGTTTGATGAATATCTCATGTGTTTGATGAATGAGTTTGCTTCCTTATAAAACACGTAGTGTTGTATTTTTACATAAATGACACTGTGCCTAGGACTTCATTGAATTTCTTCTTCACTCAACATGGTATTTTTAGGTTTTATCCACGTTCCTGTGTGTATAATTTGTGGCTTTTCTTTTCTTTTCTTTTTAAAGATTTATTTATTTATTTGAGAGAGAGAGAAAGAGTGATTGGGGGAGGGGCAGAGAGAGTCCCAAGCAGACTCTGTGCTGAGCATGGAGCCTGGCGCGGGGCTCAATCCCATGACCCCCAGATCACGACCTGAGCCGAAACCAAGAGTCAGACGCTCAACCGACTGCACCACCCAGGCACCCCTAGTTCGTGGCTTTTATCTCTGTAAAGCATTATGTGTAATTTATTGTCCAAAATGGAACACTGTTGAGGCTAAAACACTTATTCATAATTACACCAGGACCTAAGCATACACTGGGGCTGACCCAGGCCACTGAGGTGCACGGTCACCTTATCCGTAGTGTACCTTTTTCACATTTTATATTTTCAGGGCTGTATTCATGGAAACTTAGGTTGAGTCCAACTTCCTGCCACCAGTAACCACACTGAAATGGATAAGCTTGTATGTGTCCTCATGCAACCATGTGAGAATTTCCTGGGAATTTATACCTAGGTGTTGCTGGGTCAGAGGTGTACCTATGATTAATTTGTCTAACTAGCCAGTTTGCACTCCAGCATGACTGCAGTGTAAACTTTATCAGTAAATGGGGATTCTCAGATTCCCACACCCCTCCAACTGCTGACCCGAGGCAGCTCTCTCGTTTTTGGCAATCTGATGCTTTAGAGTCATAACTCAATGCTATTTGAATGTGAATTTCTCTAACTATTAATGAACTTGAGCTTGCTATCCTTTGAGTTTCTTCCTCCACTGAATGGCCTGTACATATACAGAGCCTGTTTTTTTTTTTATTGGGTTTCTTGCTTCAGTTTGTTTGATTTTGACTTGCAGGCATTGTAGATAAGATATCCTTGCTGGTGTTAGATTTCAGGCATCTCTCAGTTCTCTCATTTTATTGTTGTTGTCATTAACTTTGCACATGGTATCCTTAGTTAAACAGAAATTGTTATTTTTATTCAATCAAATCCATCTATGTTGCTTTATCTAAAATGTGCTTTGAGGCTTATATTTAAGAAGTCCTTCTGTATTCCTAGGTTACAACAATCTTCTCCTACATCATTTACTATTAACTTTATTGTTTTAATTCCCACATTTTCTGAGATCTACTTTTCTATACACTATTATAAGGGCATATAGTTTTATTTTTCTCCTCATAGTAAGTCAATTTTCCTAGCATTACTTTTTATACAGACTACTATTTGTCAATTGAGTTAAGATATGAACTTTAGCATATAAAAAGATATGATTACCTAGCCTCTTTTTCTTGTTCCAGTATCATATGGCATTTATTACTGTAAGTTTGTTTTAATATTTTTAAATTAAAAATTTGTTTTAAAACTTTTAAATCTCTTTGGGCAAGGCCTCTGTCTTTGCTTTTCTTTTGTGGTGTTGAGCTGGCTATTCTTGGAACTTTTATTTAAGTTGTAAAATAAGTTTTAGATTGAGTTTATCTAAATTCAGCTGGAATTCTGATTTTGGTTGCACTGAATTTTAGATTGAAGAGGGAAGGACTGACTTACTATTAAGTGTTCCCACCCAAGAGTTTAAACCATCCGTTATGTCTTCTTTAAGTCCTTCAGGGGATTTAAATTTTTTCTTATACAAGGGACTTAGGAATTATTTAAAAATTCCTAGACAACTCCGTATGTCTATTGTTAATGCAAATGCTATCTTAATTCTTAGTTATATTTGCCAGTAGTTCATTGTTGTAGAAAAATGCTACTGTTCTTATAAGTGGATCTCGTATCTGTCAACCTCAGGAAACCCTCTTACTAATTCTAGTCGTTTGTTGATTCTATAGGTTTTTCTTTGTGGGCAATTACATTATCTATAAATAATAATGATCATGTTTTCGCTTTCATTTTTATAATCTTTAACCTCTCCTTATTGTACTTAAAGTGTGCACCAATCTTTATCTAAGGAAGCAGGGATGGTGCTGCTCCCCAGTAGTTGGAAGAAAGCTTCATGAAGTTGCATTCCCTTCATTCTTGTAAGCTTGAGAACATCTTTCTGTTACCCTAATTGGATGATTCTAAAATTGTGGTAAAACCTTTTCTTTCCCTTGAAATTCTATGGCCTGCTGCAGGGTGACTTCACAGTATGTGTTGCTGTGGATAAATCTGAGACCAAACTATAATTTTCCCTGTTTACATGCCTCTTCCTTCCCACTCCCCCACCTTTATTGGATATCCATATCATCTCTCTCCTTATCCTTGAAGTTCAGTGACTTTCCACAACACATTCTGGCTTTGATCTTTCTGTGCATTTTTTTTCCTGGGATAAGATCTGGAGATTCAAGTCTTTATTTTAGGAAAGTTTTTTTTCTATTATTTCATTGAACATTTTTTTCATTTACTTGTTTTTTGTTTGTTTGTTTTTTAACCTGTTCTCTACTTTCTAAATACCAATAATACTCATTTAGCGTTTTCTTTGTTTTCATGCCTCTCCTCACTGCCATAAGCATTTAAATATCCTGGCTAATTTCCCTTTTGTCTTGTGTGATATTCACTGTTATCCTCACTTTTTTATATGCATTAATTCTAATTTTTATAACTTTTTATATGCCTTTCCCTTTCACTTCTTGTCTGAGCTCTGCCAGCTTACTTTTCATTTCCTTATGGTGTCTTAAATATTCTTTGAACTCCTGAATCTCTTTCTGGAGCTTTTTTTCGTTAGAGCCATCATGCTGTCAATAATTTCTTTGAGGCAGCAGAGAAGTCTCTCAACTTCACCTCTGGATATTGTTCCCTTGGATATTGGTGCCTCTTATAATAAATTTTCCCCGGGTGCCTTTGTTTGTGTTCCTTTGCTTTTCTCTTCTCCTAGATTTTATGCATAATTGGGCCACTGGATCTTTTTAGAGGATTACTTACATAGTAATGGGGTCAGCTACTAACTGAAGGAAAGTGCATAAATACAATGAAGGCAGGGTGTTTGGGGAGCTGAAACAGTCTGAAACCCCTTATACTCAATCTCACTGGGGATGCGTCTCTCGATTGGGAGTTCAGAAGGTTGCTAAGGCTCAGGGTCGGACACCTTACTGTCACCATGTGGCTCTTGTATGTCTGTCTCCTTCATTCCCTCCACTTTGTCAGCCACGGTCTCTCTGAGAAGAAGATAGATGGTAAATAGTAGAAATAGATGAGTGGCATGTTTCTCTCTCTCTCAGCAATCTCTCCCTGATTCCCTGATTCTAATTGTGATTCACAGAATCATCACCCACTATTCCGGCCCGTGACCATGACTCTAGATCTCATCACTCTGATCCAAGGATCTCTAATATTTTTTTTTCAAGATCCTATAGGTAAATTGGAAAACATCTGTGTCCTGCCTGGGTTCGGAGGAAGTATACACCAGTTCTCAGGTGATTCCCCTCCCCCAGCTAGGTCTGAGCTCCACATTATATAGCAGATGCATTCATAAAGTCTAGTGGATACTTTATACAAAGTACACTTGTGTAAGTAAGGACACATTAATGTGAAACTGTCAAGAATTATTCATCGTCATGTTTGCTGAGCATTTGTTCATTACAGGTTAGTACAGTGGTTCTCAAACCTCTTATCTGTGGCCCATGCTCTAAGGTTCTACTTTCCAGTGGAAAAATAACTAAAAAGAAAACAATACAATGATGAAGTAGGAACAAATGTGAAGTGTTACATTTGCATCTTCAGTTCAGGAGTGAGGAATTGGATGGTTTATATTTGAATCATAGCCCATATGGGCAAACAGGAGACAACTGAGATGAGATGACACAGGCCTGAATTCAGCTGATAAGAGTGCAGCAGGGTAGAATTTACTGGATTTAGGTCCTATATTGAAGGTAGAGCCAGTAGGATTTGGTGATAAATTCAATGTGAGTTATAAAACGTTGGAGAGAAGACTAATTTCAAGGTTTTCCTTGGCCTGATCATCAGAATGAATGGTGATGCAGTTCACCATAGGTCACTGTTATGGACTGAATTGTATCTGCCCCCAAAATTAATATACTAACTCTCAGCATGACTCAATTTGGAGATAGGGCTTTTAGGAGGTAATTAAGGTTAAATGAGATCTTAAGGGTGGGGTTCTAATCTGGTGGCCTTATAAAAATGGAAGGAGAGAGCTCTCTCTCTACCGTACAAAGAAGAGGTCATGCGAACACACCACCGTATCATGGTGTTGACAAGCCAGAAGAGGCCTCAGAAGGAAACCAACCCTGCCAGCACCTTGTTTGGACTTCCAGCCTCCAGAACTATGAGAAATACATTTCTGTTTTTAAGTCACCCAGAACCCCTAACCCATGGTATGTTGTTACAGGAGCTCGAGCACACTAATACAGGAACCTTGAGTGAAATACCTTTACTTAGTTCCTTAGTTCCTTAGTTATTTTGAGGTGGTGTTATTAATCAGAGAGTTCAGTTTTTGACAAGTTAAATTTGAGATTCTATTAGACATGCAAGTGGTGTTATCTGGTAACAAGCAGTTCAGGGGAAAAGTGTTAATAATGATGAAAGTAAACTAACAGTAATTTGTAATAAAAAGCCTCGAATAGCAGTTGAAAGTCAGAGCTACCTCAAGGCAACTCCGATTTTGCACTAAAAACAAAGCGTTCTGTCTGAAATTGGAAAGAATTCGATCTATTTTTATGTGCACCTTCGCCTTGGAGGAAGGAGCTTTGCAGTTGGTGTGCGAGCCAGCCTCCTTGCTATGTTCCTTCACCGGAGTCCAAGTTAACTGTAGGGATAATATAATTTTCTATTATGAATACCAAATATTGGTAAACTTGAATAAATCACTAAGATGCACCTCAAATAAAAATAAGATCTGTTGCGTTTCTTATAATTCCTTTATAAGAATTCAAGAAGGCAATTACATTTATCAGATCAGTATGCAGTTCACCAGGAAGGCTCTCTTGGTCCAAATTGTGGGGAAGCATCGAGGTGGTGAGGTCCTTGCTAGCAGTAGGCCTGAGGGGTTGGCCTTGTTTACCTGTTAGTATACTGAGTCGCTCCCACCTTATTCATTCTACACATGCTGAGTACATTCATGTTTCATGCCTTTATATATGCTAGAATGCCTTTCCCCTACTCTTGTATTTGCAAATTCTTAGACATCTTCCTACCTTCACCTTAAATGTCTACCTTCTGTAAGAGACTGTCCAGACTCCCTACAGTAAATGGAGGCTCTGGGCTGCAAATTCTTATTTCAACTTTGTGCCGAGTTCCATTTTAGTCGTTACTATATTACATCGTTATAGTACACTCTATTGTTTGTCTAGGTGATTATGAAGATAGCCACAGCATTAATATTTATATCATACTTACTATGGGGCTGACTCTACCCTATTTAGTTAACCTGTACTTCTCATTTGTATATTTTGACATCTATTGAGCACTTACTAGGTGCTCAGTAAATAATCTATTAAATAGCAAAACATTTTCCATCCCTGAAATATTTTGCTGAAATTTAAATGTTCTTAAATTTGCATAATTTTTTGAAGAAGGATTTTTTTTAAAGATTTTACTTATTTATTTGACAGAGAGAGAGACAGTGAAAGAGGGAACACAAGCAGGGGGAGTGGGAGAGGGAGAGGGAGAAGCAGACTCCCTGCTGAGCAGGGAACCCGATGTGGGGCTCGATTCCAGGACCCTGGGACCATGACCTGAGCTGAAGGCAGACACTTAACTACTGAGCCACCCAGGTGCCCCTTGAATAAGGATTTAATATGTGTTTTCAGTTTTATTTTCTATGCAGAGGGAAAAATAATGGAAGAACCCTTATTGGTTCAGAGCAATCGTTTGCATTAGAACCTTAATGAGCACACTGAAAAGAATTGCGTTTATTCTATTCTAGGGGTATTGACACCCTAAATAACTTTCAAAGCTATTGGTGTTAACTTTAGCTACTGCCACAATAATGCAGTGTGACAAACTGTCCTAAAATCTAGTGGCATGCAACAGTAAGCATTTTTTGGTCACAGATGGATCTGCAGGGTGTTAGGGATTCAGTGATCAGATGTGGGCTTAGCTCGTCTTCGCTCAAAGCCATGGTGAGGTACAGGTCAGCTCCACATCTTTCTCGTTCTTTTGTGACCAGCAGGCTACCAGGGATAAGCTCTATTTTGTGGCCATGGTTGGAAGCTCTCAGAGGGGCAAGAGGACTTGCTCAGAACTGACATATCATCACTTCCACCTGTGTCCCATTAACCAAAGCGAATATTATGGCCAACCCAACAACAGTGAGGCAGAGAAGAATACGCCCCTAATTTGGGTTCTGGGACCCAATTCCAAATGTGTGTGTGAGGTGGGGGTGGATGGGTTTTCTCCACACAGTCAAGCAATGCTCTGGACACAAGCTGGGTGTCCTAACAATTCAAATCAATTCTGACACTGTCTACGTGATCCCACCGGTGAAGGGTTCATTTGAACAAGACTTCTTTCCCCTGTCACGTGCATGCTTTCAGTCATCAGTCACAAGCCCGGGCTGTTACCTGTGCTTCTGATCAACTGGCTACAAATGAGAGGTTCCCACAACCCCTACCTTGGGTTCCATTAATTTGCTAAAATGGCTCACAGAACTCGGTGAAACACTTTACTTGCTAGATCACCAGTTTATTTTAAGAGAATATAACTCAGGAATGGCCAGATGGAAGAGCTGTGTAGGGCAAGGTATGGGGAAGGAGTGTGGAGTGGCCATGCCCGCTCCGGGGGGCCACTCTCCCAACACCCCTACTCGTCCACCAACCCGGAAGCTGTGTGAACCCAGTCCTTTTGGATTTTTATGGAGGTTTCATTACATAGGCATGACTGGTTAAATCATTGACAGTTGGAAATCCATCCAACCTCCAGCCCCTCTCTCCTTCCCAGAGGCCAGGGAGTGGGGCTGAAAGTTTCAAGCCTCTAATCACTTGATTGGCTCCTCTGGAGGCCTGTCCCCATCCAAAGGTGGGCTCTCAAGTCACCTCATTAACATAACAGAAGACGCCTTTGTTGCTCTCTTCCCTTAGGAAAATTCCATGGTTTTAGGAGCTTTTTGCCAGAAATGGGGACATAGACCCAATGTATATTTCTTATTATAAATCATAATATCACAGCCTCCTGTGGAGGTTAGGGTTGGGGACCAGGAAGGGGGGACAATAATCAAATACACCACATTGGGCTTTTAAGTTTTACTTGACATAGAAGCTAAGATAATTGTAGTGGTCCACGCACCTTTATTAAACTCTAATTTTCCTCTGCTCATTTTGGGTTTCCTTGAAATGCTTCCTTTTCCATGGAGGCAACACTATCTCCTAAGCAGATTTTTATTAAAAAGAAAAGCAGTGGTACCTAGACCATTTTGAATTTCTTTTTTATTAAGATCATTCAAATGTTAATTAAATATATCTTACATGAGTGGAGGGCATGACTGCAAATGAATTCTTATTCTCCTTTTTATGGGAAGCAGTTGGAATGGTACTAGTTAATTTAGTTGCTTAGAGCATGATATTCATTAAAGCAGTACTATTTATTTGATCTATGTAGTATGTTAGGTATGTTATATAGCAACTTTGAAATTATTTATAAAAAAATAGTAAAAGAATATTATACCATATACACCACCTGTCCTCCTTCCCCTTTGGGTGGTAAATAAAAAGTCAGCAAACATTCTTTTTTATTACTTGCTTGGTGTAAGTAGCTATTTATCTTAAATGAGTAGTTAACCACATATTTCAGTTGTAGGAATTCAGATGTCTGGATTAAGATAGCAGTAATTTAATTATTCATCTATATAATGTTCCTAGTAAAGGCAACTGTCAAGTGAGAAGGAAGTGTCTAATAGCATTTTTGAACTTCTTATTTATTTGGGTACATTTTACAATGCATATCCCTCAAAGTCATCTTACAGTTTTCAGGTTGTTTTATGAAGCAGCATTCATGCTAAAATCATTCCACTTATTTCTAAAAAGGACAGATTTCTATGTTCTGGAACATTATCTCTATCCTTTCTAGGTACAAGCCTTTAGAAAACATTTATTTTCACATTTTGGCTGAAAATGACTTTAGAATAGATAGAGAGTTTATGATCCAAATATGTGCATTCTGTTTTATTTTATTTTTTTATTGGTAAGTTGTCTAAAATGATAGAACACTTGTTTAAAAGCTATTTACTTAGCACAAGGTAATAGAGTTCATTCTCCCTGGGTTTCAGAAGATGTGTTCTTAGTGGGCAGGACAGAGAAATGCCTGGAGAATCCTCTGGGTCTAAAGCATGGTTAATGCTGCAATTGAATCACTTTGTTAATGACTGGTGGTCTCAGTTCCAATTGACTCCAGCATTTTCCTAATTGGTTGGTAGGTAATTGGTATAGTGTTTGATAGTCTGTCTGCTAGAGAAGAACTATGGCTTTACTCAGTGACCTGTATACTTTCCATAAATTATAGGAGAGAGATGGGCTATTTTGGGATAGGTCTTGTTTCTGTGCTTTGAATGTGTCTAAACTGAACTCTTGGGTGCACTGACCCGCCACTGGGGGACAGAGGAGCAAATGAATGAATATTTCTGGGCATGTGCTGCCCAGTAGACATTTATTGGGTTCCAATGATGTGACTGGTAATGAACTGACCACTTAAGAGTATATGAAGATGAGTAACAAATAGCTCTGCCCTTAGGCAGTTTAAACTTACTTGGAGAGACAATGTTTATTGGTCCATTTATAGCTTAGGAGACAATATGGTGTAATGGCTATAAGCACAAGTCAGGCCAAATGAGTTTATATCCCACTTATGTGATTTATTAGCTGTGAAACTTTAAACAGATTACTTAACCTTGCTGTGCCTGCATTTCCTCCTGTATAAGTAGGCAAAATAATAGCACTTACCCCATTAAGTTGTTTGAAAATGAAGTTCCTGGTTCTGCTGGTGATAATCTCCGTAATGCTAAATTATAAACATATATACTTATATCTTGACTTGGAAAATTTAAATGTTACTTTTTGACCTCTTAATATGAAAAGTGAAGGATTACTTGGTTTCCCCCAGCCTTTCTTCCCTTTACTTCACTAAACTAAGAACTGCTTTAATATCACATTTAGTAATTTTATTGGTTACCTTTTAATAATCAATTTGAAACTCCATTGCTTGTTGTTCCATTAACTTTAGGCAATATTTCACGATTCCTCACCACAAAAGCTGAAGGAAATGACATCATTACCTTTCTCCACCCCTTCCTCCAACTCCCAAATTCTGTTAGCTCTACCATTATTTTCATATCATCTAGGTTTATAAAATTTACCCCTTCTTCTGAAACCGTCATTTAAATATTTTATTTTGTCTGTCAGTTAGTACTAAATTATTATTATAATTTATTAATTATATATTAAATAATATATTAAACTATATTATTATGATTATGGAAATGTGGTTCATTGAAGAATCAAATGGTGATTGATCCTATAGAAATATGGAAACTGATACCTCTAGTCTTATACCATCCAGGAGAGAACGTTTCAGGCTTCAAGATGAAATGCATCCTTGTTTTAAAAATGACATTAAAAGTTCAAAAACATGCTACATTTTATTTCATTTCTTAAGACTTCCTTGATTAACTTTAAATTATTTTTATTATTTTTTATTTTGGGGGCCTGTCTAATTACCCTTTTTTCCCCTTACACTTTTTCTTATTACTAAGGTTAAAAATAACATTAGTTCATCCATGTATCAATCAATCAATCTATCTATCTATCTATCTATCACCTATCATCTTCCTGAGTCTATATCTTCTTTTTAAGGATTTATTTATTTGAGAGATAGAGTGCTCAAATACACGTGAGCACCAGGGGGTGTGTGTGGGGGAGGGACAGAGGGAAAGAATCTCAAGCAGACTCACCAATGAACAGGGAGACCAAGGCAGTGCTCGACCTCAGGACCCTGAGGTCATGACCTGAGCCAAAAATCAAGTGTCAGATGCTTAACCAACTGAGCCACCCAGGTGCCCCTGAGTCTACTTTGTATCTTAAGATATTCTCTTAAAGCCTGCCTGCTTCCTCCCAATGTGGATAGGATTCTTTCTAGGTCTGCAGCCCAACATCAGGCAGGAAACAACTTTTACTGATATCGGGGTCATGTCTTATATTTCTAGGGATCCCTGTTCTTATTTTCTTTATAGTTTTTTGGTTTCTTTTACTGTGTTCTTATCTTTATTTGACAGGTACTTTTTTTTAAGAGTTTATTTATTTGACACAGAGAGAGACATTGAGAGAGGGAACACCAGCAGGGGGAGTGGGAGAGGGAGAAACAGGCTTCCCGCTGAGCAGGGAGCCCGATGCAGGGCTCGATCCCAGGACCCTGAGATCATGACCTGAGCCAAAGGCAGATGCTTAACCGACTGAGCCACCCAGGCGCCCCTTGACAGGTACTTTTTGAGCACACTATGTGGCAGGTACTTTTGATACATTTGAGTATAAAAAAGACAAAATTCCTGTCTTTGTGCAGGTTTCCTTGAAGCCAGGAAAACAGAAAATAAACAAAAAATAGGTAAATTAATTCACATGTTTAGAAGGTGATGAGTGAGTGATAGAGGAAAAAAATAGACAATGTAGATCAGGATAAAGGAGGCCAGCATGGTTGGTGAGGGGCTGGGTTACAATTTGTTTTTCTTTTAAATTAACAAATTTTATATTTTAGAGTAGTTTTAGGATTATAGAAAAACTGAGCAGAAAGTACAGAGAGTTCCCATGTACTACCTCCCACTGACAGTTTCTCTTACTATTACTATCTTGCATTAGTGTGGTGCATTTGTTACAATTGATGAATGAATATTTATACATTATTATAAGCTAAAGTCCACAGTTTACATTAAGGGTCATTCTTCTTATTGAACCTTCTGTGGATTTTGATGAACATGTAATGTCCTATATCTATCATTACGGTACACGTCAAATAGTTTCACTGTTCCCCAGTACCCTGTGCTCCATCTATTTATCCCTCCATCCCTTGTCCCAAACCCCGGTGATTACTGATCATTTTACTGTCTCTACTGTTTTGCCTTATCCAGAATGCCATAAAATTGGAATCATATGGACTTGCTTCTTTCAGTTAGAAATACGCATTTTAAGATTCCTCCATGTCTTTTTGTGGCTTAATAGCTCATTTATTTTTATTGAGGGTTAAAATTGTTAATAAGCCAAGCAACACAGGTTGCTTTGTTGGAGCACACACTCTCATAACTTCTTATGAAAGGGTGCCTGGGAGGGAGATTTTCTGAATCCTTGAATGCTTGAGCATGTCAGTGTTTTATCCTCACATAACTGATAATTTGGGTTGGCACAGCACTCTAGGACAATGGAATGTCCCCTCAGTATTTTGGATGCATTGTTCCATTGCCTTTTAGAATCTAGCGTTGGTAATGAAAAGTCTAACACTCATAACTTTGTAGATAATCTTCATGTTTTATTTTTCCTCTGGACACTTAGGATTTTCTGCTAATCTTCATTGTTCTGAAATTTCACAAGGATGTGACCCAGAGCTGAATTTTTTATTTTCATTCTGGTCTTAAAATTTTTCTTCTATTATTTATTTGATTATATATTTCCCTCCATGTTGTTTGTTCTCTCATTTTGGAACTCCTATTGGTTCAATATGGGCTCCCCTGAATTGAATCTTTTTCTCCCTTAAATTTTATTTCATGTCTTCTGTCTCCTTCTGTTTCTAAGCTACAAAATATTCTAAATTTTATCTCATGTCTTCTGTCTCCTTCTGTTTCTATGCTACAAAATATTCTAAAAATAATTTGTCTTTATTTGAATTTTTATTTTGCTAATTATATAATTATAAAAGATAATTATATTCTTTTTTTCACATAGCATTCTTCCTCATAGCATCCTATTTTATGGTGACAATATCTTCTTAAATGGCTACAAGAATAATAATTCATTTTTTGAAAGTTGTGTTTTGTTCTCTGAATTACGTTTCTTCCAGCATCAGTTAAATTTAGAGTGTTTGGGTGTGAAATAGGCTAGCAAGTTGACCCTCAGTCCCTCTATCTACTCACACCAGTTTGTCACGGGCAAATTATTTAATTTCTATTTAAAAAGAGGGGTCCTTAGTTTGTTTTGCCTTGAGGTGAATTTTGATCTGCTCGTTGCTAGGGACTGGTTTATTTCTTAATTGCCCACCTCAATATCTGTTTCATTCTCCACCCGTCCTGGTTACCAGTGGACTCTGAACTTTGTGGCCACCGTGAGGCTTCATCAGGAGAATTGCTCTTACTTCCAGAACCAACAGGGCACACCAGCTACTGAAAATATACTGAGACAAAAGCTTTGAACATTTTCTTAATGTTTCAGGTTATACACACACACATACACACACACACACACCCTAAACTTAATTTGGGGTCTTAAAAATCTGTTTAACTATCAGTTATTTCAGATGTAATCTGTGACTTTGAATGAACTTCACTTGGAATTATTAGGTGCCTAGTTAGAATGGTTTTGTGTCATTATCAATTTTCTTTTGTAATGTGCCTATTAGTTGTAAGTGTGATGAAAGTCAGTAAATGACAAGCCTAAACATGAATTCGCTTGTTCTACAACTATGTATTGTGTAAATCATGAACCAGGCATTGTGTTAGGGCCCTGGTGACAAAGTAATGGAAGACATCATTCTGATCTTGAGGATTTTGCACTTCAGTCAGCAAGGCGGACAAGTAGATCTACAGTGATAGTGCTATGTATGCATTAATCTAGAGGTTTCCAGGACGCAGGGACCCATCATTAGGTAAACCAGGGGGAGAGGAAAGGCTTTTACTAAGTCGCTGAGTTGAATTTGGAGACTTTTTGGAGTTGGCTTGGAAAGGGGAAGATACAGTATATTCTGGGCAAATGGCATGGCTCAGTGAAAGAAGAGAGAGGTTCCTGACCAGGAGAACGTGTTTGGTGTGGTGAAAGAGTGTGATGCAGATGGAGAGATGGAGATGAAGGTGAATGAGGAACCAGGGAGGACACAGCTGCTCACCCACAATGAGCCTGTGTGATGTGCTGATGAGCTCAGAATTTCTCTGGAGGATGAAGTGCACAAGTGAAGGATTTAAAATAGGTGAGTGTCATGATCAGAATTGCATTTTAGGAAGGTTACTCTGGATGCCGTGTGGAGACTTAGAATTATTCCCTTGGATCTTTGTGGTGCTGTGGGGGATTTATTTTATTTCTGCTGAGATCCAGCAGTGATAGTTAAGGGCTGGGCTGCCTGCTTACCCGCTCCTTCTAATCCTCTCCAAATTAGGAGGTATTAGTGAACATTCTCAGCAAACTGGTAACTCACCTTCTTTTCGTAGTGCCAGTTCTAGGGAGTGAGTGGGGATGGCTAGAAGGGTGGGGCTATGGCAAATTCTCTGCCTCATTCATGGACGCCATTTTTGTATAAGTACCGCATGCTGATTGCGCCACTGGAGCTCCATGCCTTCATTTTTGTAAAATGCATTGCATTAAGTTGGACTTTGCCTTTATTTGGCTGCTGCTGCTAATTATTATTTTTCTTCTTTGCTATTGTTCATAATTTTTCTCTTCATTGCATTAAGTTTGAGAGATGGCAAATACAATGATCTAGTTTCCTCTAATTTTTCCTGAGATTGTGCTCCCTGATCGGAATGGAAATGTTCTGCAAATGTAAAATTACACACCAGATTTAAAAGATTAAGTAAGAAAAATAAGAAAATATACTAATAATTTTTATATTGGTTACATGTTGAAATCATAATATTTTAGATATATTGGGTTAAGTAAAATAAACTATTAAATTAGTTTCACCTGTTTCTTTTTACTTTTTTTTAGAGTGGCTAACTAGAAAATTGAAAATTATATCTGTGGCTCACATTATATTGTTATTGGACAGCACTGACTTAGAAGACTCTCTTTTATTCCTTTAAAACAGTAGCAAAGGTATTAAGGGAATTTTAAGTAAATTAATTTATTCATAAAACAAGTACTTATTGAGCACTAGATATCAAACACTTTTCTAGGCATCAGAGCTATAGTGGTGAATAAGACAAAGTCCTAGCTCTCATGGAGAATATATTTTGGTGGGCGTGGGAGATGATCAACAGGTAAGCAAATAAATGCCTGATGGAATTCTGGTTAGTGATGAGTCATGCAAAGAGCTAGGGCAGGGTAAGGACTAGAGAATTTCCTGAGGCTCTGCTGAAGAAGATGAAGCCCCACATGGGTAGGGGGATTGGGGAAAGCATCTTGGAGGGGATATTTCAACAGAAACGAAGTGATAAGGAGGAGCCGGCTAGGTGAACATTGCTGGTAGGAGCGTCACCAACAGAAGGAACCGCAAATATAGAGCTCGCCACCCCTGAGGCAGAAACAAGCTCAGTGTGCTCAAGAAATGGCAAGAAAGCCAGTGTGGCGGGCAGAGTGAGGTGGGTAGTAGTAAGGAGGTGGGGTTGTTCTGAAAGTCTGTTGTGCAGACCCCTAGGGAATCTCAAGACCTTTCCGGGGCATCTGCAAGGTCAAAACTATTTTACTGTGTTAATATTTGCACTCCTGATGGAAAGGGGGTGGTGGGGCCCTAGTGCTCATCTAGGCGGGCCACCAAACTGTACTAGTCACTGTATTCTTCATTGCCATTCAGGACCAGTACACATAATGCCAGGTTCACTTTAAGATTGACCTTGCTAAAGCAGTCTAATTATTAATTGCATTAAATCTTGAGATGTGAGTACACATCTCTTTAACAGTCTTTCTAATGACATAGGAAGTACTTATTAAGCAATTCTGCTGCAAGCCCAAATCTGATGGTCATCTCAAGGAAAAGCACTGGCACAATTGATTGTGAGCCCACCTGACAGTGTATTTGATGGAACATCATTTTCTTTTATTTGAAATAATGTCTTACACATTATGGTTATTCAGACTCAGGTATTTGGCAGAAAGGAACCTATCACTTCGAAAGTGAGTCTGGCACTTCAAGGGAAACAAACGACATTACTTGTTGCTAATGATAAAATTTGAGCTCTCAGGAGAAAATTAGAATTTTTGGAAGACCTGTATCAGCCTCCATGAGCTTGACAGTTGCCCAGTACTGATGAGATTTGTGGTAATATTAACATGTAATTTTTAAATACTGTTTAAGGAAATATGTTAACATTTGACGGTTCTGCATAACCCATTGAACTAATGACCAATACATAATGTCAGAAACATGCCTGAATTAAGATTCATTCACATTGCAAGACAGAGCAATGTATCTTAGCACAATACCTTTAAGTGTTTATTGATAAAGCTTCAGATTCCACATTGCAACTCACCATGAAGACACTACCACTCGTCAAGTTTGCATGTAGTACCAAAGAAAAATATCCACAATTATCTAAAAGTGACTTGAAAATATTCCTGTTGTTTCCAACTACATATTTGTGAAAGGCAAATTTCTCATATCCTTCCACCAAAATAACATATCAAAACAGATCATGTGCAGAACAGATATTATAATCTAACTGTCTTATTGATAATTTGTCCCCATATTGTTATTGGTCTCCCACCTTTCCCAGCCCTGCTTGAAACATTAATCTCATACTATCATCCGCATTTTTAAAGACATAACCAGCGAGTGCTTCTAAAAGCTTAAGGATCATTAGAATCACCTGGGGTCTTGTTAAAATGCAAAT
Source organism: Neomonachus schauinslandi (assembly GCF_002201575.2). Classification (NCBI taxonomy): domain Eukaryota; kingdom Metazoa; phylum Chordata; class Mammalia; order Carnivora; family Phocidae; genus Neomonachus; species Neomonachus schauinslandi. Next base: position 14,198,301 of record NC_058405.1, on the reverse strand, counting down.
TCTGATTTAGTAGATCTGATGAGTCTGTGTTTCTAACAAGTTTCACATGAATCCTATGCGGCTGGTCCATTGGCCATTCTGAGTAGCAGGGGTTTAGAGCACTCCTCATGGCTTATCAACGCCTCACCTTCAGAGCAGCGTTCAATGCTGATCAGAAACCGTCAAGTCTATATTGCTAGCCACATCTCAACACTTTCTCCCTCCACTCATCCTCCTCTCTGCCCTCATCATTGTTCTAGTCACTCTCCTAATAAAGAGTGAATTTATTTGCGCCAAGTAAAATTTTGCACACCCTCTATCCCCCACCTTGTCCACAGTCAGACTTTGAGAGATTCAAATTCTCTTCGCCTCATGGCAAATTGATATTTGGAAAAAAAAAGATTTTCCTTGGATTTAGCCATGTTCTACAGCCACATTTTAGACATACTGCAAAAGATTTGATTCTTTTCCAACTCGTCACTATAAGATCACTATATGCTCAAGGAAGGGGAATGGCCTGGGAACATCTCACTGCTGACGGGGTGTTAGCATAAATTTCAATTCGTAATAATTATGTTAAGCCTTGAACTGTTTCTTATATTTATTGCTCTTTCAGTGCAGGTCAGCAGGGCAGAGGATGGATGGTGATCCATTAGTGCTGTTGTTTTTGTTTTTGTTTTTTTTTTGGTCTTTATTTCATTTTTTTATTTTATTATGTTATGTTAGTCACCATACAATACATCATTGGTTTTTTTGTTTTGTTTTGTTTTTTCTTTCTAAAGATTTTATTTATTTATTTGAGAGAGAGAATGAGATAGAGCATGAGAGTGGGGAGGGTCAGGGGGAGAAGCAGACTCCCCGCCGAGCAGGGAGCCTGATGTGGGACTCGATCCCAGGACTCCAGGATCATGACCCGAGCTGAAGGCAGTCGCCTAACCAACTGAGCCACCCAGGCGCCCTACATCATTGGTTTTTGATGTGGTGATCCACGATCCATTGTTTTCGTATAACACCCAGTGCTCCATGCAGTACGTGCCCTCCTTAATACCCATCACCGGGCTAACGAATCCCCCCTCCCCCCTCCCCTCTAAAACCCTGTTTGTTTCTCAGAGTCCATAGTCTCTCATGGTTCATCTCTCCCTCCAATTCCCCCTCCCCATTTTTCCCTTCCTTCTCCTAATGTCCTCCATGTTATTCCTTATGTTCCACAAATAAGTGAAACCATATGATAATTGACTTTCTCTGCTTGACTTCTTTCACTTAGCATAATCTCCTCCAGTCCCATCCATGTTGATGTAAAAGTTGGGTATTCATCTTTTCTGATGGCTGAGTAATATTCCATTGTATATATGGACCACATCTTCTTTATCCATTCATCCGTTGAAGGGCATCTCGGCTCTTTCCACAGTTTGGCTATTGCGGACATTGCTGCTATGAACATTGGGGTGCATATGGCCCTTCTTTTCACTCCATCTGTGTCTTTGGGGTAAATACCCAGGAGTGCAATTGCTGGGTCATAGGGTAGCTCTATTTTTAAATTTTTGCGGAACCTCCACACTGTTTTCCAAAGTGGCTGTACCAACTTGCATTCCCACCAAGAGTGTAAGAGGGTTCCCCTTTCTCCACAACCTCTCCAACCTTTGTTGTTTCTTTCCCTGTCCATTTTGGCCATTCTAACTGGTGTAAGGTGGTATCTCAGTGTGGTTTTGATTTGGATTTCCCTGATGGCTAATGATGATGAACATTTTTTCATGTGTCAGTTAGCCATTTGTGTATCTTCTTCAGAGAAGTGTCTTTTCATATCTTCTGCCCACTTTTTGACTTGATTATTTGTTTTTTGGGTGTTGAGTTTGAGAAGTTCTTTATAGATCTTGGATACCAGCCCTTTATCTGTAGTGTCATTTGCAAATATCTTGTCCCATTCTGTGGGTTGCCTCTTTGTTTTGTTGACTGTTTCCTTTGCTGTGCAGAAGCTTTTTATCTTGATGAAGTCCCAAAAGTTCATTTTTGCTTTTGTTTCACTAGCTTTTGGAGATGTATCTTGAAAGAAGCTGCTGTGGGCGATGTCAAAGAGGTTACTGCTTATGTTCTCCTCTAGGATTTTGATGGATTCCTGTCTCACATTGAGGTCTTTCATCCACTTTGAGTTTATCTTTGTGAATGGTGTTAGAGAATGGTCGAGTTTCATTCTTCTGCATGTGGCTGTCCAATTTTCCCAGCACCATTTATTGAAGAGACTGTCTTTTTTCCATTGCATGTTTTTTCCTGCTTTGTCAAAGATTATTTGACCATAGACATTGAGGGTCCATACCTGGGTTCTCTATTCTGTTCCACTGGTCTTTATGTCTGTTTTTGTGCCAGTACCATGCTGTCTTGGTGATCACATCTTTGTAATATAGCTTGAAATCGGGCAATGTGATGACCCCAGCTTTGTTTTTCTTTTTCAACATTCCCTTGGCGATTTGGGGTCTTTTCTGATTCCCTACAAATTTTAGGATTGTTTGTTCCAGCACTTTGAAAAATGTCATTGGAATTTTGATCGGGATAGCACTGAAGGTATAGATTGCTCTGGGCAGCATAGACATTTTAACAATGTTTATTCTTCCGATCCATGAGCATGGAATATTTTTCCATCTTTTTGTGTCTTCTTCAATTTCTTTCATGAGTGTTTGTAGTTCCTAGAGTATAGATCCTTTACCTCTTTGGTTAGGTTTATTCTGAGGTATCTTATGGTTTTTGGTGCTATTGTAAATGGAATTGTTTCTTTAATTTCTCTTTCTACAGTTGTGTTGTGAGTGTATAAGAAAGCAACTAATTTCTGTGCATTGATTTTGTATCCTGCCACATTACTGAATTGCTGGATGAGTTCTAGTAATTTGGGGGCGGAGTCTTTTGGGTTTTCCACATGAAGTATCATGTCGTCTGCGAAAAGAGAGAGTTTGACTTCTTCTTTGCCAATTTGAATACCTTTTATTTCTTTTTGTTGTCTGATTGCTGTTGCTAGGACTTCTAGTACTATGTTGAACAACAGTGGTGAGAGTGGGCACCCTTGACGTGTTCCTGATCTTAAGGGAAAGGCTCTCAGCTTTTCCCCACTGAGGATGATATTCGGTGTGGGTTTTGCATAGATGGATTTTATGAGCTTGAGGAATGTTCCCTCTATCCCTATACTCTGGAGAGTTTTAATCAGGAAAGGATGTTGTATTCTGTCAAATGCTTTTTCTGCATCAATTGAGAGGACCATATGGTTCTTCTCCCTCCTCTTATTAATGTGTTCTATCACATTGATTGATTTGCGAATGTTGAACCACCCTTGCATCCTGGGGATAAATCCCACTTGGTCGTGGTGGATGATCCTTTTGATGTATTGTTGGATCCTATTAGCTAGGATTTTGTTGAGGATTTTGGAATCCACATTCATCAGGGATATCGGTCTGAAATTCTCCTTTTTGATGGGGTCTTTGCCTGGTTTGGGGATTAAGGTAATGCTGGCCTCATAGAATGAGTTTGGAAGTTTTCCTTCTGTTTCTATTTTTTGAAACAGCTTCAGTAGAATAGGTATTATTTCTTCTTTGAATGTTTGGTAGAATTCCCCAGGGAATCCACCAGGCCCTGGACTCTTGTTTTTTGGGAGGTTTGTGATCACTGCTTCAATCTCGTTACTGGTTATTGGCCTATTCAGGTTGTCAATTTCTTCCTGTTTCAGTCTTGGCAGCTTATAGGTTTCCAGGAAGGCCTCCATTTCATCCAGATTGCTCAGTTTATTGGCATATAGTTGTTGATAATAATTTCTAATAATTGTTTCTATTTCCTTGGTGTTAGTCGTGATCTCTCCCCTTTCATTCATAATTTTATTAATTTGGGTCCTTTCTCTTTTCTTTTGGATAAGTTAGGCCAGTGGTTTATCGATCTTATTAATTCTTTCAAAGAACCAACTTCTAGTTTCATTGATCTGATCTACTGTGTTTCTGCTTTCTAATTCATTGATTTCTGCTCTAATTTTAATTATTTCTCTTCTAGTGCGTGGCTTAGGCATCGTTCATTGCTTTTTCTCTAGTTCTTTAAGGTGTAGAGTTAGTTGATGAATTCGGGATTTTTCTATTTTTTTTAGTGTGGCTTGGATGGCTATGTATTTCCCCCTTAGGACCGCCTTTGCAGTATCCCATAGGTTTTGGACCGATGTGTTTTTGTTCTCATCGATTTCCATGAATTATTTAAGTTCTTCTTTGATTTCCTGGTTGACTCAAGCATTCTTGAGCAGAGTGGTCTTTAGCTTCCAAGTGTTTGAATTTCTGCCAAATTTTTTCTTGTGATTGAGTTCTAGTTTTAGAGCATTGTGGTCTGCGAATATGCAGGGAGTAATCTCAATCTTTTAGTATCGGTTGAGACCTGATTTGTGGCCCAGTATATGGTCTATTCTGGAGAAAGTTCCATGTGCGCTCGAGAAGAATGAGTATTCTGTTGTTTTAGGGTGGAATGTTCTGTAAATATCTATGAGGTCCATTTGGTCCAATGTATCATTCAAAGCTCTTGTTTCCTTGTTGATTTTCTGCTTAGATGATCTGTCTATTGCTGAGAGTGGAGTATTGAGGTCTCCTACAATTAACGTATTGTTATGAATATGACTCTTTATTTTGGTTAACAGTTGGCTTATGTAGATGGCTGCTCCCATGTTGGGGGCATAGATATTTACAATTGTTAGATCTTCTTGTTGGATAGACCCTTTAAGAATGACATAGTGTCCTTCTGTGTCTCTTATTACAGACTTTAGTTTAAAATCTAATTTGTCTGATATAAGAATTGCTACCCCAGCTTTCTTTTGAGGTCCGCTGTTATGGAAGATGGATCTCCATCCCTTCACTTTCAGTCTGGATGTATCTTTAGGTTCAAAATGAGTCTCTTGTAGACAGAATATGGATGGATCCTGTCTTTTTATCCAATCTGCAACCCTGTGCCGTTTTATGGGAGCATTTAGGCCATTCACATTGAGAGTGATTATTGAAAGATATGAATTAATTGTCATCATGTTGCCTGTGAAGGTGTTGTTTTTATAGATTGTTCTTGTAAATTTCTGTTGTAGATCACTCTTGGGGTCTTTCTCCTTTTATAGAACCCCCCTTAATATTTCTTGCAGGGCCAGCTTAGTGGTCACATAGTCTTTCAGCTTCTGCCGGTCGTGGAAGCTCTGTATCTCTCCATCCATTCTAAATGAAAGCCTTGCCGGATAAAGTATTCTTGGCTGCATGTTCTTCTCATTTAGTACCCTGAATATGTCTTGCCAGGCCTTTCTGGCTTGCCAGGTCTCTGTGGATAGGTCTGATGTTATTCTGATGTTCCTCCCTCTGTACGTAAGGAATCTCTTCCCCCTAACTGCCCTTAAGATGGTTTCCTTGGTTCTAAGATTTGCAAGTTTTACTATTACATGCCGGGGTGTTGGCCTGTTTTCCTTGATCTTAGGAGGGGTCCTCTCTGCCTCTAGGACTCGAATGTTTGTTTCATTCCCCAGATTAGGGAAGTTCTCAGCTACGATTTGCTCAAATACATCTTCTAGCCCTCTCTCTCTCCACTCCCTCCGGGATTCCAATTATTCTGACATTGGAACGCCTCATGGTGTCACTTATTTCTCTGATTCTATTTTCATGGATTCTGAGTTGTTTTTCCCTGGCCTCCTCTTTTCCCTTTTTATCTATTATACTGTCTTCCAGATTGCTTATTCTCTCTTCTGCCTCAGTTACCCTAGCTGTTAGGTTATCTAGATTGGATTGGATCTCATTGATAGCATTTTTAAGTTCTGCCAATTCCCCTTTTATTTCTGCCCTTAGAGACTCTATGTTGCCATTAATTGATTTCTCCATTCTAGCCATTGTCTTCACAATTGCTAGCCTGAGTTCCATCTCCGACATCTTGGTTATATCTGCATCCATTTGTAAATCTGCAGCATAAGTCATAATCTCTGAGTCTTTTCTGTTTTGGGGGCTCCTCTTCCAAGTCATTCTGTTGATGGGTGTTTGAGGGAATGTATAGAGTCCAAATTATTGACCAGAACCCAAGCAAGATGCACCTGTTTTCTTGGGACCTTAGGGTTGCTGGCCTCTTGTTTTCCCAGCCTGTCTTCTGCGGGAGGGGCCTGCCGCACTCTTACTCAGGCAACCCTGTTTGGGCGGAGTTGCCCTGTGCCCCTGTGGCAGGGGATGGGCTCAGTGGGAATCAGTTTTTGGGGGCTTTTGTTCTCTGGTGCCTTTCCCTGGTGGCTTTCTGCGTCTCTTCCGCGAGTCAGAGCAGAAGAGACCGTTTCCAACCCTCTGCCTCAGAGCAGAGAGATCGCAGTCTGTTCTTCAGTGAGCTTTCCAGGCCAGACTGTCTCCGTTTCTGTCCGTGCTGCTATAAACTGCAGCGTCCTGGGTTGTGCGCCCCTCCGCAGCGCTCCCCGTCCTGCCTCCAGGTCGGGGCACGTCTCTGCCCTTTGTGCTTCTAAAACTGCCAGCTGCTCCCAGTTCGCGCATAAGCGATGCTGCTCCGGAATCCACCCTGGGGGCTGCAGTTGTCAGGTGCAACCCTGCTGCTCGGTTTCCGACCCGGGGGCTGCAGTTCCGTGCGCGTGACTCTGCGGCTCCGGGTTTCCGCCCCAGGGGCTGCCCTAGAGTCCTTTCCCCGCCGCTACCGGTCTGCGAGTCTACCCCGTCTGCAGCGCGGGAGGCTGTCGCTCACCGGTGGTGTAGGATCCCCACGGCCAGGGACCCTCCAGCTGCTGTTTATCCTCCGATATATGCCCACAGAATCACGGCTCCCCGCTTCCTACCTCAAAACCAACCACCTACGATATTCTGTTTGTAGAGATCCAGATCATCTTACATCTCAAGTTGGTTTCGTGGGTGCTCAGAGTGGTCTGGTAGATATCCAGCTCAATTCCGGGGACCAGTTGAAATAGGGTCCCCTACTCCTCTGCCATCTTTCCCCCTCCCTCTAGGCTAACTTTCTCCATTAGTGCTGTTGTAGCTAGGACCATCCTTCTGGCTATGACAGGGTCATTGGCCAATCCGTGGTCATCTTTAGAGCAAGCATTATGAAAATGCCAGCTTCCCTGAGGTGCAAGTATTTTGGCAGCAAGAATGCTTTTGAGCAGGGAAAGTAGCACAGTGGGCTGGGGTCATCATGGAAGTTGAAGAGAAACCATACCCTGAGAAATCCAAGGGACTTTCAGAATGCGGGGGGGCTGTTGCAGAGATCCCTCCCCTCTCAGACACACGAGAATAAAAATGCAATGTGTGGTTTAGAAAGTGCACTTGGGTGGGAATTACGAAGCTTGTTTCTTCTTGTCTTGTATCCTAAGTCTTGTGAACTTAAGCCCATCACCAAACATCTGTGAAACTCAGTTTCCTCATCTGTGAAATGGAGGTTTTATTTGCCCGACTTGCGGACCTGGGGTGTCGTGAAGGCTAGGTGGGACAAGAAACGTCACTCCCATTTTGTATCTCATGGAGTCACTTACTTTTTATGAAAGCCACTGGAAATGGCGTCATTGGTATGTCCACTAATCTTTGTTGGAGTGATGTGTGTAATAAATAATTCATGCTGCACCTCTCCCCGGTCCTTTCCCCTTTGAGAAATAAACACCACTGTCAGATAGCAGTTTCATTACCCTGAAAGCTGGGGAGAAGAACACACCATGGACTGGAGCCCAATTATGTGATTCTTTCTCTTTTTCTCCTGGATACAACAGACCCACCTCCAAAAGCCAGTGAGCTAGACATGGAAATGCAGGCCGTTCCAGACATGGCAGCCCCGTATTGTCCCCACAGAGGTAGGATCTGCCTCAGCTGGATCCAAACAGTAGCCTCATGGTGAGGTCACCCCTTTTCTGACTGTTAAGAAGACTGATAGCTGGTCCCCAAGACTTTTGAGAGAGGGTAATTGCTATCTGATGCATCACAAGGTGGTAACTGATGGAGGGAGAAAATGGTTTCCTCTACACATACATTATTCCATCCTGGCACCTGCAACTTTGACATCAGAGGTCTTCTTCCAATGAGAAATAGAAGGGTTGAAGAAATAGAAGGGTTAAAGAGCTTAAGAAATGTGCTCAAGTTCCTTCAGCCAGTGTGGATATGCAAGTGCGCTGCCCACTCCCAGCTTTTCGGTGATGCAGAAGGTGTGAGGTCTGTGGCTTCTCTCAGCAAATATATTTCAGGGCGATGCGGGTGGTTGGCAACGAGTCAGTTCAAAAGGAGAGTGTTGATGGAGGCCTCGGATGTTCTAAAAAAGACTCCAGGCAAGGTGAGAAAATGCTTGGTGTGAACTTCTGGAAGTAAAAGAGTACAGAGAACAGGCAGGTCTGAGTTTGGGAGCTGGACTGGAAGGGGACCCCTGGTACGAGGGTAATAAGAGGACCCTTCCTAATATGACAATGACCCAGATTTTATACTTAACACCACTGACTGGGGAAAAGAACAAGCATCTACCTCACACTCTTGCAGCTTCTGCTTGTCTCTTGAGACAGCCCTCTCCTGTGTTCCCCCAAAGTGGAGGCCTTTTCCACTGGTCAGCAGTGGTCAGCAAGCAGCCTTTCTAAGCAGGAGGTTAAAAGCTCTAACATAAGAGGCATACTTAATGTGATTTTCTGCTTCATTCTCCTTTAAAGATAAACTGGGAAGCTAAAGTGTCAATGTCTGGAGCTTCCTTCTCCATTGTAATCGGATGCTGTTGTTTGCATTTGAAATGGGAGCCAAGTGAAGTGAAACTAAAAAACTTCTTAAATGGTGCTTTGATTTTTCAGGGGAGTGGGGACATAGAGACAGATGAGTTATTTGGATCTTCCTAAGAAAATCCCCTGCCATTGTCGAGCCCTCCACATGTATTTACTTAAAAACAAGTTTCCCATTCCTCAGAGTTTCAAAAATGATCCTGCATATTATTTACAAATAATAATTTAATGGACAGCCTGATTAGATGGACACAATGAATTAGCTATCGGTCTGACAGCCATGTAAGCATTATGTTCTGTATTTGTTTACTCAGCACGAGGTGAAATGCAGAAGTCTATTGAAAATCAGATTTCCATGCTGCTTTGTCAAAGCAAATTTAATCACAGCCAGAACATGTGGCATCCATCATTTCCACTTCAGAAGGCATCAACGGGGACGGATCAGCAACAAGGAGCCTGGCTGCCATGGCTGTCCGCCACTCACAGGAAAATTAAATTTAACTATAGATCCTTGATAAATGAGGCCGCCGAAGCCATCAAACATGATGACGAAGTGCTCAGTATTAAAGTAATCCCCAGAGGCTCCCAAACTGGAAAGAAGCACAGTCTCATTTGATCTGGCCTTGAGGTCTTTGCACACGTTCACACCTCTGCTCTGGACAGATAAATATAGGCTTTAGCACACGGCCCTAGGGATCCAGAGATTATTTTTCTAGAAATCTGTATACTTGGTCTTGGCTTTTCCAGAAGTTTTTGCCAGAACTCTCCCAGTCACTTAGTCAATCTGTCTTTTCCTTATATACCTTTGCCTTTCTCATCATTCTTCACCCTATCAGGCATTGATCATCCAGGCCCCAAAATGACTATTGGATCTTGATTGCTTTTAAAATGCTCCTTCTCTACACCATCCCACACTAATTCCCCCAGGCTCCAAATCATAGGAAATAAGGCTATAGATATAATTTTGGGGGGAATGCCAAGACTGTCAGCTGTTTGAGGGCAGGGACCATATGTTATTGATTTTCTTTATCCCTAGAGTTTAGAAATTAGCATATGGCACATAGAGTTGGCTCAGTTAGTGTATATTGAATGAATGAGTAAATGGGTGATCATGATACTCAGCTGAATATTCTGATCATAGGATTAAGAGTTATGTATTTCTGATTGTGAGCCGGATGTATATGCTGACTCTATTAGTAAATATCTCAAGGATAATAATATACCTACCTCTTTGAAATTCACGGTTTTTAAAGATTTTATTTATTTATTTATTTGAGAGAGAGAGAGAAACAGCATGAGAGGGGAGAGGGTCAGAGGGAGAAGCAGGCTCCCCACCAAGCCGGGAGCCCGATGTGGGACTCGATCCCAGGACTCCGGGACCATGACCTGAGCCGAAGTCAGTTGCTTAACCAACTGAGCCACCCAGGCGCCCTGAAATTCACGGTTTTTAAAAAGATTTTATCTATCCATCTATCTATCTATCTATTTATTTATTTATTTAGAGAGAGACAGTGTGTGAGCAGGGGGAGGGGCAGAAGGAGAGGGAGAGAGAAAATCCAAAGCAGACTCTGCACTGTGCATGGAGCCCGATGCGTGGCTCCATCTCATGACCCTGAGATCATGACCTGAACTGAAATCAAGAGTCAGACGCTCAACTGAGTCACCCAGGTGCCCCTAAAGTTCAGTTTTGATTAACTGACTAGCTAATCAAACTGACCTCATATGCCTCCATTTTCTCATGCTTGAAATAATGTATTTAACCTTATCTCTCCCATGTGGATGTTAAGAGATTTACATGCAATAAATTATTGACATTGGATAGCATGGGGCCTGCCCCATAAGCAAAGTAGCAATATAATTAGTTGCAACATAGTCACAGTCATCATCATCATGGTTGTCATTGCTTACATGCTTCTTGCTCAGCATCCGTCTTGGCATTATAGAGGAGGCAAGAGACATCAAATTTGTTCTTTTCCCTGAAGGAATCTCTAAGGGCCTGGACGACAAGAAAAAAAGACACACATACAGGAACAATATACCAGGGAAATGCAGAAAAGACCATAAATGCAAAGACTTAAAAGTAGGACCTGCTCAGGTATGTATGGAGAAATCTGATGTGGTGGGAAAGTATCTAGGTCTTTGAGGGCAAGTCACTGTAGCAGAGAGTCCTGAATGACTTGGGGGATGGAGGTACACCTGGGAGTGGACCCCAGGGATATTAAGTGGACTAGTCCAACTTGACTAGAAGGTTTGATTGGGGGTGAGTAGAAAATTAAATTCTGTAGGTGTGGGTGGAGCTAAATTCTGGACAATCTTGAAAGCTAGGTAGGATTTAGACTTGTGGCTTGATACATGTGCCTAGAAATCCATTTTGTATTCTTTAGCAGGAAGTCACATGTAAAAGTGAGGTTCTTGGAAGAGTAATTAATATGGCCTGGGATGAGAGGCCGGGATGGGAGAGATGAGTGAAGCAGAGTTCTGCAGCAATCCCATAGGAGTTAAGGGGAGATAAGTAAAGGACAAGCATGAGTGTCTTTCTGCATCTCTCAGAGGAAGAATCTGTGGGTTTGGGCGACTGTTCACTTTCTATTGCCAGTCAATGAGAATCACATCACTGGTGAAGAGCAAACTTTTTCATGATGCTAGTAAGAGAAGGGCAGGGTGAGTTCCCCTCGCTTTAAACTGATTGACTTGCTGGGATCATTTTAAGTGTTAGTAATTGAGAATAACTCTACAGCCTGAGAGCACTCTGCACATGGAGGTGTATTTATAACTCTTCTTAACCTCATCAAATGTCAATTTAAAAACTTATATAGTCAATAATCAAGCACATTTTAGCTTCCCTGAAAAAATTATATTGCACACTTAAGCATACCCCTGCGCTTAAATCTCCAACATGAAGCATGCAAAAGGAGGAGTTGGGACTAAGTAAGTGTACTGTCTACCTCCTTAACAGATTTACACAGAAATTTTTCAAACTTGTTATGAAATTGTTAAAGCATTTTCCTGGTATCTCTTGGAAACACTTAGAAGCTTTGGCAGAAATCGTTGTCTTTGGCCTAATCACATATTTCCAAAGGCAGTTTACAAACATGTTATTTTGCTATTTGCTAATTATATTTATTTGATACACCAATCACTTAATAGCCTCTGGCTGCATTTACAAATAGTATTGAAAAAACTCCCGCTGTTACACTTATAATTTATTATAGACAACATAAAAACAAGATGCTCTCTCTCCACATGAATAACACATGCAGGGATACTTAGAGAAAAACTGTACAGATCCTGAATGATCATATATAAAGGGCATTCTTAGCTGAGGGCGTTAGTTTCTAGACAGCTGGAGATTGTGGCTCTTGTCCATCTGTCCTTAGGGAGAGGAGAGGCAAAGCGATGCCTAGAATGCTGACTTTGGTTGGCCAAAGAAGGTGGAAAACTGTGGCCCTTGAGAGACTGGTTGGTGCTTGCCATCTTCTTTTTGGAACAATCTGAGTCAGCCAGGTAGAATGTGGTCCTAGGAGCTCTCGAAGAGTCTGTGATGAGGAATACTTTCTTCCTGGATGATCATGTAAAAAAGAGAAGAAAAATTGTCAGAAAGTGTGGGAGGCTACCTAGGCTGGGTGGTTTCAGAAGGATCAGTAGGCCAATAGTCTACTTTTTTGGGAGAGATTCTCCCACCGACCCGTGTACTTGATGGTCTTCCCTTTTGGTCTCTTCTCACTTAAGAAATCATTCTTTAAATGTTTAGTAGGGCCTTTGCTCTGTGTATGATGTGAAAAGCCATTGAGAAGCTCATACTCTTGTAGTTAGACTTCTCTCTTGCCTCCAAGACACAAGGAGGACTCTACAATGGGCCAAGATTGAAAAGGGGTCCCCATTCCTCATTACATCTACTTCCATGTTCATCTTATATTGGGCATTTTATATTTCTGTGCTGGTCCCCCATCCAAAATAATCATTCTGTTACTCGTATACATTTCTTTCTTTCGCTGGAGATCGTAAGATCAAAAACATCTCTGAGGACAAGGGACATATTTCATACACTCCTGTATCATCGACTTCCCTAACGACTAGCAGGGTGCCATTCACATAACTAAATGTTAATTATAATGCAACAGAAAACAGTTGTCTTAGCTTGGATCAGTTAATTTTATTAACGTGTCTCAAAAAACAAGGGTACCAACGAATAAACCAATGCCAGGACAGATCAAGTTTTGATGGTAGGTTGGATGTCAGAAGTATGTTTTCTAAAGGAGAGTGAGGGAGAGTCTGCCTCTGTTGGCAGAGGCTTATGGTGAGACACAACTTCAGCGTGGTGCGGGTGGGTCATGGTGCTTTCAAAGGGGAAAGTAGGCACCAGAAAGCATGGAGGAGAGAGAGAGATTCTTCCCTTCAACCTCACAGTTCTGCTGAAGCCCTGGTGTATGTACCTTAAAGGTGATGTTCCACAGCTAATGGATGCAGATGAAGTGGATGCTCATGCAAGTGGGTTGCTTACACTCTATACTTCAAAATACGATGAGCCAAACACTAATCACAGCTTGAGGTCCCTTGTCTTACGTGTTATCAAAACATTTTAAAGGAACTTGACTGCACACTCCAAATAAGTAATATGATTTATGTCAAATGAGATGCTGTTTTATTATTCTAGCAGAACATGTGAATAATTTATGAAGTAATTCTAATCACACTTTGAGGAAAAATAGAGACAGTGGTCATGCCCCTCTCTTGCCTTATATATTAATTATAGAGATCTTTTGCATTGTGCATTTATTAACAATTTGGAAGGAAAATAGTTTTGTTTTAAAATATTGGGGGATATCCTAATGAAATATTTGGGTATGTGGGAATTGAGTTTAGCAATATATACATCGTATCAAGAGTTTAAGACTTAAATTAGGAAAAATCTTATTTCTAAATTTTTACTAATTCTGCTTTTTCAGTGGGGTTTTTTATACCAGTTTTACCATTTCTTGGTGAGGGTAGGTTACAGAGGACTTAGGTCAGAGGAGATCCTAAATCTCCAATTGGTCTATAAGTTTTCTTTGGGCAGGCCCCTTGTTCGGTTTTTGTATGATCTCAGCCTTTTTGCATGATCTCAGCATTTTTCCTGCCCCGGTGCCCCTGTAGGTTGTGATGTCATCGTATTGCAGGCATAAAAGTGGTCCACTTCAGGGGCACCTGGGTGGCTCAGTTGTTAAGTGTCTGCCTTCGGCTCAGGTCATGATCCCAGGGTCCTGGGATCGAGCCCCGCATTGGGCTCCCTGCTCAGTGGGAAGCCTGCTTCTCCCTCTCCCACTCCCCCTGCTTGTGTTCCCTCTCTCACTGTGTCTCTGTCAAATAAATAAATAAAATATTAAAAAAAAAAAAGTGGTCCACTCCTCCAGGTTTGCTCAGCACAGTATTTCTCAGCAGAGAATGATACCCAGGCCATCTAGAAAAGAGTGGTTGGTACAAAGTAGGTGCTTTTCACTTTGGGCAGACTTCTTGCAAAATAGGGAAATGATAGATGTAAGAAAAGTCCTTCTCAGTTTATGTCCTGTCCTAGCATTCATCGTTTAACTAGTTTTCTCTATAAATTTAATCTGGGCTCAGATTTGTATCTATCATATGACTACAATGACTACGACATCTAGCTCAACCAAAGCATCTGCAGGACTCAATTTGAGTGCTCACGTGAAAGTCTGTTTATCTTCAAGTGGTTCTTCATTGTTTCCATTCTGTTTTAATGTATTCCTGCAATTGAAAAGGAAACCCGGGGCGCCTGGGTGGCTCAGTCGTTAAGCGTCTGCCTTCGGCTCAGGTCATGATCTCAGAGTCCTGGGATCGAGCCCCGCATCGGGCTCCTCGCTCTGCGGGAGGCCTGCTTCTCCCTCTCCCACTCCCCCTGCTTGTGTTCCCTCTCTCGCTGTGTCTATCTCTGTCAAATGAATAAATAAAATCTTTAAAAAAAAAAAAAGAAAAGGAAACCCTCTACTGGATAATTGGCTGATTAATAACAGGTGTTGAGTCCCCTCACGTAAGCGGGGCCAGGCTCAGAAAGCCACAGTGGTTCCCTCTTGTATCTCGACACATCCACTTTCTCTCCCAGTTCCCTAAATAATATCCTCAACTACTGTTCTGATTTTGCATTTCCCACTTCCCTTGTGGCCTATACCAAAAACTTGCTTGGTATTTTCCTGTAGCCCAGGGGCTGGATCTTTCCCAAATGAGAATATCTTCTTGATTCCTTCTCTGTCATGGTTTCTCTGCTTCTCAAAACTAGAGCAGAGTGTTGGGTAGAGGTCATTGACAGGCCTGGCAAGAGGGCAGTGGCTCTCAGCTAAAACCCAGCGTCTATGGAGAATTCCTTTACGGTGATACGACATTGAGAACTAACTTTGGGATGACCAGGCAGAGTTCTGAAATTTCCTGGCACGTTGGGTCTTGCCATGTGGGGAGCATTGCTCTAGACCATCATACGTAATGGATTCTTTGGCAAGTTCATCCTGATTGCGTTTCTTCCCCATACTTTCCAATATATGCTTTGTATTTATTTCTTCTAAGCCACTTTCCAAAACAAGGTCTACCTTTCCCTGAATGCTCATTCGGAGGTCTTTATAGCACTTGGTGGATGTCAAACTGATTCAAGATTTCCCAAATATTTATCGTGTGCTGTCAGTTCAGACATTCTTTCTTTTTCTTTTTCTTTTTTTAATTTGCCCCTTCCCTAAATGTTTGATTCATTTTATCTGCTAAATTATAAGCACGTGAAGGGCAAGAAACATTTAGGGACATTTTCTGACCTCCTGTATCTACCTTAATATCCCCAGGTCCTCCTCAGCCAAAGGGACCTTGTCAGCATTGTTTAAATTTGGCTAATGGATTCCTCGTGGAGGATAATCTCTTACATTGATGTTTTAAGCTGTGCCATTAATTACTAACTAACATGCTCTTGTAACTTAATGCCATTTCCTTCCCTTCACTCTGCAAACCATTTTTGTTCTAAAATAAATCTCATGAAGGAATCACTTCTCTTTGCTTAGCTTGGGACATCTAAATTAGCCCTAGGCATTCCTATTTAATTCTGGTTCTGAGTACCTTATGGAATTAGATTTGGCATGGGGTCCTCCACAGGGAGCTGTCAGCTGCAAGGGCCGGGATGGATGATGCACTTAAGAGAGTGTAGAGGAAGAGTGACCTCAGGAACAGATTAATCCATATCTATGCACAGATATATGTCAGACACATCTTCCCGAGAGCTCTGATACACAAGACCTGAAAAGCTTAGAGCTGAAGAGGATTTTAGAGGACATGTAGTCCAATCTCAACCTTTTATCCAGTAGCAGACAGAGACCCAGAAAGAGGTAGCAACTTCCCCTAATCACAGAGCCAATCAGGGGACACCCTGGTATTGCAACCCAGGCCTCCTGGCTCCTGAGAACGTGCACCAGTTTGAGTGCTTAAGAATTTCAGTTCTCCATGCTGATTTTAGGGCTTAGCACATAAGGAGACCAGGGAGTTAACTAGCAAAATTGAAATGCCTGTAATAAATTAACAATGTATAGTGCCTGGGAGCTATGACTACGGGTGCTGTAAAAATGCAAAATGCAATGAGAATGATAACTTTACTGAGAAGCTTCTGAAAATGGGATGATATGATGCCTGCCCAGGGCCAGATGGGAGGTGTCTCCTCAGATCAACCTGTACTGTATGACCTGGAATCTTGAGGAATGTTAGCCCATTACCATTAGCTCTGGCTTGCAACCCTGATGCCCAGAATAGTCACCTAGGGGCCCAACACATAAAGTATTTTCATCAGTGCTAAATTATTCATGGAGTGATTTTGTTGGTAGACTACAACTCACTGTATCCTTTGGTTTAGAGGCAGTTCCACAATTAACAACTGCTCTTCTTATGTCAGCTGCGTAACACAATGTGAGTAAAGTTTGACATCGTGCTCATTTCCTGAGAGTTTTTTGTTTTTACATTTTTGTTTTTACACTTTGTTTTTACATTTTTTCTCAATATTATTGAATCAAAATATTTTTTACTTCCTGTGGATTAGTTATGGATATCCTTAGACCTGAAACCTTTTTGATTCAAGGATCCCTGGGGGCAAAAAAACCTCAGGAACAAATAGTTAACAAATTATGTTTGAACAATTACATAAGAAAAAGATGGTTCCTGGCTCATTAAGAACAAGACATGACAAAGATACTTCCTCACATTTGTAGATAGGATTACTGGGCTGGCAGATGAAGGGAAAAACCATTAACCATAGAAACAGTATATCTTTATTTCATTAAGATATCCAGCAGCTTTTCTGCTGGTATGGATATATAGGCCTGTGGTGAGTAGGGAGAGATTGGAAGGCATGATAATAGAGTCACATGCACCCTTTGATTGAACACCTGTCTGTAAAGTGTTAGATTCATATCACCTTAAAGATCCATTTGGGGTTTTTATTCATGATTATGCAAATGCATAATTAAACAAAGTAACAGCCTCCCACTTTTGTAAGAGTCTGTCTCTTCTTAAGAAGAGAAGTATTCGGGAAGGCAGAACTTGATCTCATATTGCCAAGGCAGTTAGGGGCTTTTCCTTCATTCCTGTTCCCTTTCTGACACCTCCTGACCACAGTCCCCTATATTTGCTATTTCTTCCTTCTCACGAACTTCAGCAGCATGGTAAGTGTGGAAGTGGCTGCATTCACCTTTCTCAATCTTTAATGGAGATTTTCTCTCAGGGACGTAGTCTAGGTCCTTGCTCTGCCACTTTCAAGTCCTCCCCTGTCTCCATCTGCCTTTCAACACATCATTACAGTCACACATGGTAATTGAGAGCCTCTCTGGGCACTGTTCTAGGACAAATGAGAAAAAAAAACAAGATGGCAATTCGTGCTCAAATGAGATTTACATTCTGATGGTAGGAGAGAGACAATTAAAAGTAATCAAATAAACAAATGCTTTCAGATAGGGATTAGTGCTATGAAGAAAAAGACACTATAGTTTTTAGTTCTTCACATGTCTATATCCATATCTTCACACGTTCGTGATGGAATCCCTTCAGGACTCACAGACAGGACTCTATTTCTCTCCCCATTTCCCCTCCAGATAGTCTGGGACACAGCATCCCCAGCAGCATTATTGGACACCCGATTTATTCAGTCTAGATCAATCTGCTGGGAGACTTTAGCCACCCTCCTCTACCAGGGCTGGTTGGTTCCAGGTCTTGCCCGCGTGTAGTACAATAGCTCTCCTCATTTTGGTCATCAACCACTGGGTGATCACTGAACCCAATTAGGCTCTCAACTCCAAGAACAATTCTCAGAGACAGGACAGTCAAAACACATGTTGAGAAAGAGAAGCATAATCTTCACAGCTGCCCCTACCCACAGCAGAGAGATCATGAACAACTTCATGAACCTTAACTGATTTGCAGATCTTTGCTCTTTACACTGAAATCTATAGGAATCCAAAAAAAAAAAAAAAAATGGAACCATTACAGGACCCACTACTCCATATGGACCATCTCTTCGCTATATAAATATTGAGCAAACACTTTGCAATTAATGTATTTTTGCCTGAATCTGGGGCCAAGCCAATTTCGTGACCGGAACATCTTCCTATAATCTTTATGTGAACGGAATCAGTTCCAGGATCAATTCTTCTTCTGTCCAAGTAACACTTCAGAAAAGTGGGAGTGAATTGTGCTTCAATCACACATCGAAAACACACTTCTGAGTTACGTGTAAGACACAAATTATGAAGGATGGCAAGTAAGTTTTAAAACATGTCTTCATATGAGATATTCTAAGAAAAAATGTTGAACAGGCCAAAGCCAAAAATAGATGACAGAATCAAAATTTTTTCTTTTTTTTTTCTTTTTTTTAAAGATTTTATTTATTTATTTGAGAGAGAGAGAATGAGAGACAGAGAGCATGAGAAGGAGGAAGGTCAGAGGGAGAAGCAGACTCCCTGCTGAGCAGGGAGCCCGATGCGGGACTCGATCCCAGGACTCCAGGATCATGACCTGAGCCGAAGGCAGTCGCTTAACTGACTGAGCCACCCAGGCGCCCCAAAATTTTTTCTTAATAGGAAGGAATCATGTGTTTCAACCATGGATATGAAATATGATGAGATGAGATTAAATGTAAGGTACTGAATTCTAAACCTTATCCGTGCTAGCTCAGGGTTGGAAAGACCTGATGTGACTCTCTAACAGTTGAGATGAAAAAAAGACCTTGAGGGGTTCTGGGAGATCACGAGCTTACCTGGTGTCTACATGTGGCACGGCCACAAAAGGGCAAGTGGCCAGAATGAGGGAAGATATAGATCCACAGACATCTGCACTGGTAAGCTGTAATCTGGAATATTGTGTTGAATTTGGACACTATCTCACTCACAGAGATATATACAAACCACAGAGCATTCAAAATAGGTTGACTCCAATGGAAGGGCATCTGAAAACTGTGTAATAAGCTGTTTCTGGAACTAAGGAATTAAACACAGAGAGAGAAGACTTGTAGTAGACATCATAAGTTTCTTTAAATATTTATATGGGTAGCATATGGAAGAATGAGTAGATAGAACTGATGTCAGGCAGATGGGACTTCTAGAATAATCTAATAATGGAACAAGCTCCCAAATAAAGTGGTCAGTGCTTTCTCACAGAAAATGAGCAAGTAAGAGCTTGAACAAATCTGCAAAATGTAAATCACTGTTAGTTATCTTGGTTTTAGTTATTATTATGATCTTTAAGACATCTCATTGTCAGTCTTCCTCTTCGAACCATACTATGGAAACATCCAAAATATGTTAATAGTTTCCAGCTTTGAGTCCATCTTTCTACCTTCCTGTGCATGCATCACGTTTGCATCAACTTCCACAGTACCATCTTTGCTGGTGGATGTCTGAGGGAATGTGATAAGTAGTCCCCTGCTGGCCAGGAACTCTTCCCAGGAGTGAGTTGGGCACTCAGAGAAAATCTGGCTCATTCTACTATTTAAAAATGAACCTCGTTGGAAATTCACATCTGTATTGCTTTGAAATGAAGCTTGTACTAGAAGAAGTTTGGGGAAATTATAACAATAAAGAAACTACTTTCAAAATTGGTATTCTAGAGAGAATCGAATGGATCTTTGTTAATTAAGAAAAGGAAAATGCACTCCTTGCCTAGTGAATATATAACAGACATATTGGAGAACATCTCTGTATACTGCTAAGCCTTGCTGGCATAATTTATGCAGCCTGTGTCAGCCATGAGAAAGTTGTGGTAGCTTCTGTGCAAGACTGAAATTTGTTTTTCTTTTGAATCAATTCTTGCTCAAATTTCTGCTACTTATTTGGATTGTGAGTTTGATATCTCCACTTATTGTGCTCATGTTCTCCCATGTAAGAATGGAGCAATTATTTCAATTTACCTCATCAAACCATTGTGAGCAGACTTCTCAGCTGAACATAGTCAAGAGAAATTAAATGACATCTTACAAATGATGCTGGCATATTTACTATTCTATACTCCCTTTATAGCCAAAACTACTCTTTTGAAAAGCTTAGGATATATTTTAGAGCTGATCTCAAATTATACTCAAACCCACATCAATAATCATGGGAAGGAGGGAAGTGGTATAACGCAATACCCTACTTCTGATGGAGAGCAGACTGTTAGTATCTTAAGAGTGGTCAGTATAGTTTGTGTTGAACTTTTATTTCTCTCATAAACTTCACAACATAGGGTCAAATCCTCATGAGGAAATAATAGTTCCTATTTGTCTTTCAGGTGGTTCTTTGAAATGTTAAATAGTTCAGAATTGGTTTATTACCTGTGTTCTTATGGCTCATATAAAGATATATGAGTTCACTTCTTTTCATCTTTATTCGTGAGAAATTTAAAAACAGGAGTTCCAAGTAGAAAAATCCAAGACCTACTTTAAGAACCACCTGATTTGGAAAGTAAGTATCGAGAATGGGTAGAACATTAGCTGGAATACAGAAAGTAGGAAGAGCGATGCACAAATATCTGCTGAACTCTATACTCTGTGAAGATAGGCATGTCCGTATTATTCCGGTATCTGCAGGGCATCCTGTGTGCCTGGCACATTGTAGGTACTCAATAAATACTTGTTGAATTTGCTAACATCATAAATCGCAGGACGAATTAGAACAGCCTTATAGGGTGGTCTCTGAATTTATTCTTCAAGTTATTTAACAGGGGGGATTTAAATTCCATGTTATAGCTTTGCCTATAATAATAATCTTAAAATACTTTAATGTAGTAAATCTCAATCTAGGCTGAATATTTGCTTCACCTGGGACATTTGAAAAATCTCAGTGCTCCAGACTACCCACCCCCCCCAAACCAATTAAAACAAACGCTCTTGGGGTGGAACCCAGGTATCAGAATTTTCTCACACCCTCCAGGAAATTCTAGCATGCAGCCGAGTTTGAAGACCATCATACCAGTATGGTGCGCATGTGTGTGCGCATGTGTGCATGTGTGTAAGGGAATTTAAGCACCATGTTGTGAGTTTCACCGGATACCATTTCTGTCCTGTGGTAAGGGCAGGGATTAGGGGCATGGAGGGGAAAACTTGTACCACACTGCAGAAAATACATAAATATGAATGGAAAAAGTTGGTGCGATAAATCATATCACTATTAATTATGCCGTGGCCTGTTTTTATGTTCACTCTTCTTTATAAATGAGATGAAATAGCTTTACAATGTGCCTAACATCGTCTTAAAATGCCACATAAATTCACTCCTGTTTTTATGGGGTCGAAAAATTTTAACACAAAAATAATTTGCCTAGCTTGAAGAATTTGCATAAAACCATCGTAGGGGTGTGTTAAAAATTACTCTTCTTCCCTTTAATGTAAGAACACAAGACAGGATGGAGGATAGATTTCATTCTTATGGTGCCCCAGGTGAATCTCACATTTGCATATTAAAGATTCAATTTCAAATAAACTCCCAAGTCACAATGGGCACTTACCCTACAATACATATTTCAGCATCAGCCTGGGATCATGTAAGGAAGATTCCTAGAGGGCTAGCAGTGTCCACAGTCATCCAGCCATGTGGCCCTTGAGTACTCTGTTGTAATAGTAGGAGGAGAATCTGATCTGGGTAGCCTACCGCTGATGCCAGAGAGAAAACAGTAAATTACAGAAGCAGGAAGCTGTACTGATTTGGATTTCACTTCTTAAAGTCTTGTGGCATCACTGTCCCTGGCAACAGCTAGGCTTTTTATGGGAGTTAGGTGAAAACTTGCTAATATTAACAAGCACCATGGGAACAGAAGGGAAGTGAGAAAATACTGGGGAGAGCTCCTCTCAGTAGGGTACAATATTTTCTAGAAGAAATTAACCCTGGAGAGAACACCTCGGGGGGATATAGGGTATGGGTGAAGGTTAAGGTAAGCTCAGGTATGGCTCAGGCAGCTGTTAACATTAGGATGTTGACTTGGTACCAAAATCAGCTCATAGCAAATCCATGAGCTGATTCTAGCATCTCTTCTCTCCTTTTTGGGTTTGCCTAGCCACTGAGACTAATATTTCTTTACTCCTTAAAGGGCATTGGAGACAGAGAGATATCAGTAGATATCTTTCATCAGGGAGAAATTAGAGAAACTCCATTAATGTGATATTTATTACTTTCTTAGTATTGCTTTTGAAACTTAAACACAATAGAATAATTTTCCTTAAGATTATCCTTAGTGGTTCCCTTGTTGCCAAAAAAGTGAAAGCCAGAGAAAGAGAGAGAATTCAACTTAAGTATTTTAATGCATTCTGCCCTTTATACAGTCTTAATGCTCTATCTGCCGCCTTGATTGTGTTTTGCCTCATCTTCATTTGTCATCTGAGTTGCTTGGGGTTTGGCCAGTGTATCTATGAGTAGTGTGTTTACCTGCTGAAATGGGAAAGGTTCCAGTTTTAGGTCTTAGGGGTTGCTTGGTTTGTAGTTTGTTTTTGGCTTAAAGGACTTACAGTATCATGGGTGTTTTAAGGCCTGAGAATCCTTTTTTTAATCCTAGAGATTTGCTTAAAAGATGAAGCTGTCACAGGGACACCCATGGAAGTCATAACAATTCCCTTCCACTGTAAAGCTTTATTTTAGGAGAAATGCAGAAAAATGCAAAAGTCTCAAAATTGTAATGTCTAGAGAAGGACAAATCCAGTCTTCTTACATTTTGTTTAATGATTCTGTTTTACTTGAAGTGTGGCTGTCCCTTTCTACCTTGGCCAACTTAATTGGTAACTCAAAATATTTTCCAGTTCTTATGATTCAAAATTGTGTTCGTATGGAGGAGCTCAGTCTTCTTCAGCCTGTGACCGGACCCAGGGCCCCTGGACTCTTCCTACTCTAGAAGGTTATACACTGCATCCAGACACATCTTTCTAAAAAATTATACTAGTTATATCCCACCCCTCTCAAAGACATCCAATGATGTGGAAACCTGCAGGAATCAATCTCGTGGCTCCAGTGTAACCATTCCATCTTCTACTCTACAATGCCCTGGTTAGAACTCTCCTCCTATAAACTGACCTATCCATTGTCAACCAAAAATGTCTTATACTCTCTTGATTTTTCATGTTTCCTCATGACATTCCTCCTTGGTTATTACTTCCTGTATTAGTCGGGTTCTCCAGAGAAACAGAACCTATGGGAGATCTCTCTTTCTCTCACTCTCTCTTATAAGGAATCAGCTTACATGATTATGGGGGCTGGCAAGTTCAAAGTCTACATAGCTAATATTCGAGCTGAAGCCCAAAGCTGCTGTAGAACCAGGAAGAGTTGAAATTCAGTGCGCAGGCTGTCAGGCAGGAGAAATCTCTCTCTTAATTGGGGGAGGCTCATCACTGTATTCTGCTTAGATCTTCAACTAATTGGATGAGACCCACTCACAAGAGGGAGGGCAACCTCTTTACTCAGTCTACTGATTTAAATGTTAACCTCATCCAAAATACCCTTACAGAAACATCCAGAATAATGTTTGACTACATAAATATCTGAGCACCCTGTGGCCCAATGAAGTTGACATGGAAAATTAGCGATCACCCTTTCCCTACAACATTTGAAGACAGTTATTATTATTCCCCTTGATACACAACTCTTCAACCTAAACATCCCAGATCTTCAGTCATTCCTCATACAGCTGAGTTTGAGGTGCCAGTGTCCTGGTTGTGCTCCTGTGAATCACAACGCACCTTGTTCCCCGCTGTCCCTCATCCCCACAGTCCAGTCCCCAAGGAGGAGAGTTTTTTCTTCTCCTCCATTTCTCCAAGGGTGACCAGACCTCACTTGTCATTTTGGTTTTATTCTCCTGAAGCACTCAGTGGAAATTATTCTTGGGTGTGCACACAAAATAAAGAACCTCCACAGCCTCCACAAGCCACCATTTCTTTGTTGGTTGGATGTGTGTGTTAATTTATTTGTTTTTCTCAATACACAGTTGAGAAGGTTTATCAGATGGGGGCGGCGGGGGAATGGTGGCATGAGGAATTTTTGATGCTGGCTTTTTCAGAGTATAGGAGATTAGAATATTAAATCCTCACTGAGTCAAAGAACAGCTGTGGCTCTCATTTGATTCCAGGCTTAGAGAGAAATCGTCAAACTGTGTTTCTGGAAGTAATCAAAAATACTAGTATTTGAAAAGAAAACTCTTAATTGAACTTTGTAAATGATATAGTAAAAGATCCTCTAGCCTTGATTAAATAATTGTAAAAAATCAACATCAGTCCAATAGTAATTTTTCACTTAGATGACTTGCAGAAGCATTGTTTTTGTCTAGATAACAACAGTTTATAAGGAAACCTGAGGAAAATCCTGATGATGTCCACAGCACTCTTCAGCGTTCCTTATCAGCTGTACCAGAACGTTGGTGGGTTGAGAGCACGCCATGTTCTGTCATGCTTCCATGCCTTGACACATGCTGTTCTGTCTGCCTGGATCACCCTCTCATGCCTGGCATGATAACGCTTCGTCCCAAAGGTGCTTCAGCCAAACAATGGCTCCTGGGAGAGGTCTTCTCTGGTCTCTGCAGGCTGACTTAGGCATTCCATCCAGGCAGTGTGCATTGTGCTCTATTCCTTTGTTACCTCACTTATCATGTTGTGTGTTGGTGTGTTTCCACATTGGTCTTCCTACAGCGCCTTGGGAAGCACCACACACACCCACACACACGCATACTTATGAATACTGCTGCCATTGGACATTCCATGTTAAGCAGCAGACCCTGACTTCTACCCTCCTGGAGCTTCAAGCCTGATGTGAACCCAAGTCTTGGCATCTTTGTAAATACCAGTGCTTATGAAATCAACAAATAAAAACCAACTCCCCATAGACTCCTCAATGATAGGGACAGTATCTTATGGGTTGTTTTGTTTTGTTTTTGCTGTTGTTGTTGTTGTTTTGCATCCCCAGAACTTAGCATAATAAACAACACACACCAGGTACTCAGTAATTATGTGTTGAGTGAAAGAAAGAATGATTAATTTAAGTAATTTCATTGTTGACTTTCAATTTTATATGAGCAAGTAGCCTTTCAGAGAAACCTCATTTAAAGGTTTATGTTAATTTCTTTTCATAAATGCTGTTTTGAAGTTGATAATTTTAGGGGTAATGAAAATTCAAAAGTCAGGTCATCTCCCAGGAGAACAAGTTGGAATCATACGACACTTTTTACTAGCACAGGATATTTAGACAATTCTAATCATAGTTTCACTAATTATAAAATTATTAATATCAACTGCCAGTTATATTTAGACTTTCAAGGTAGAATTTAACCTTTAACTCTGTCCAA
Organism: Neomonachus schauinslandi; assembly: GCF_002201575.2. NCBI lineage: Eukaryota > Metazoa > Chordata > Mammalia > Carnivora > Phocidae > Neomonachus > Neomonachus schauinslandi. The sequence continues at coordinate 14,172,830 of NC_058405.1, read as the reverse complement.
ATCTGTCATGTAAACAAGCTAAATTAACTATCCTTTGAGATCAAAAACTAATATCATACAAGGATTTACTCAGAGTGTTCTGGTTCTTTGAAGCTTCCTGGAAACCAAATTCAAATTCAAGACAATTAAATGTTAATAAATTTCTAGTGATCAGAGAGACAAATACAAGGAGGATTAATATTCTTTCTCATGCTTAAAGATGGGCTCTCAAAGTGATAAAATAAAATGTTACCTTTGAAAGTGACACCTTAAATTACAATGCTTGGGTATCCTTATATAGAGAGTGAATGGGCAATTTTTTTTTTTTTTTTTTAGTATTGAGTAGGTGCTAAGGTTGGTGAGCTCCCTTGAGAGGGTCATAGTAGGAATAAAAATGTATTCGTTCATTGAACAAATATTTACTGAAAAACCACCATGTGTCAGGCACTATTCTTGATAGTGGGATTATGGTCATAAACAAGGAACACAAAAATCTTGTCCCGGGGAGTTTACTGCTGGGGCATAAGGAGATGCAAATACAGAGGAAAACAAATGCCAAATAATTACAAAATGAAGACATAATAACTTGTGTATACTCAAGAGAGCATTCTATTTCACAATTCATATTTTGACGTTTCTTTGGGAAGGGATTTAGCTGGAGCCTTGAGTTGGGGATTTACCTATAAATATTTACTCTGCATGAGCAGTTTGCCCCGAGCACAGGAGCCCACAGCCCACCATTTCCCTACTGCTCAGCTCACACATCTCCACCCCCAGGATCACATTTTCTCACTTTAGAAAATAAAGCTAATGTAGGAAATATCCAGCCTCAGCTCTCTGCCAGCTTTGTATTGACCTTGTATGTTCAGCTCTGTAATTTTAAGACTTCATAAATACAAAAAAATACTTTTTATCTTCAGTTTGGCTTTAATTTCTCTTCTCTGTGAGAACTGTAAACCTGCCAACTTTAAAGTTAGTTGATCTATTTATTCTGAACTATAGGAATACAGAACAAGTCAGTTGTTATTTTTTTTAAAGTTAGAGCAATCTTAACGGATATGCTACAGAAAAAAAGTTTATTGCATGCATTAAAAATGAAATTTGCTTTATTTCAATGGTTTGGAGCAATCCAAAGTGCATGTATTTATTGCTTAGATGCATGCTACATACCTATTATAGGAGTAGAGAGGCTTATGATATTTTCAATGTCTTTGCTCCTAAAAATGTTTAACTTTTTTGAAGTATGTTCCTTTGTATTTTTCTGACCACAGCCTCACCGGGTTACCTGAGGTCAGATGCAGCTAGAGGCAGGGGATCCTGACTGTTCTGAAGGGGGCATGGTGTTCGTGTTGTATGTTTCTGGGTTCTCTATAGCTGGCCTTTCACCAACTTGTTATATCTGTGGTCAGTGCCAGGTCAATAGAACAGGAAGGGTCAGAGGGCAAGAGTCCAGGGCTCTAATCCAGACCTTCCCATCTGGGCACCATGGGCACTGTGGACATACATCCAGCTGCTCGCTCTTGGAACAAATGTAATGGGGCTGCCAAAGTAGATATCTGGGCCAGCAAGAGCCAACACAGGACAGACTGCAAAGTAAGGACCTATAGGGGCATCTGGACAAGTGGCTGGAGCACTTTTTCAGGAGTCAGTACTTGGTATCAAGAGCTACTTCAGCAGGTAGAGGACACCTGGCTAAGGTTCAAGTTTAGGAGTTTATACTGGAAGAAGTGTGAGGGTGGCTCTTTAGTAAGAGCCAGAAGATTAGTAAGCCACAGCCATAGCACAAAGCGAAAGAATACAGCTGCCAGCCTGGAACATCAGGTGGAAGAAGAGTTAAGCCTAGTTATAATGGCTGAAATAAAGATTCTGAGCAGAACTTGGAGCAGACACCCTTGGAGTCTAGCAGGGGTTTGAGTTGTCCAGCTGCAGGGACAGGGGTAACGTAAGGGCTGAGAAAGGATAAACCTGACATTAGGGATCAGCGGGTACTCCCTGAGGTGTGAACACTGGGGTCACATGAAACTCAAAGTGTATTTGCAGGGGTTCATTGTAACTCCCACACGTACCATGTATTTATGTTATCCCCTGTCAGTTATGGATCGGGATCTCTCTATTCCTTGGTTTAATAGCACTTCTAGCCTCTTCCTGGAAACTCAAATGTCCTTTGTTTCGAAATTCAACATGTGCTTACTGAGCATCTACTATGTAAAGGCCATGTGCTGGATGCTACGAGGGTCACAGTAATCAATAAGGCATGGTTTCCATCTCAAGATGCTGACACTATGGTGGAGAGGTACAACAATGGTACAGATGAGGACAAGTCAAGGTTCTGTATCACAGATGCATTATGAGTGGTCTAGAATGCTACAGTAGTCAGGGGCAGAAAAAGAGCTTCCCAGGAATGTTCCCAGTAAGTGTAGATGAAGGGGATAAAACTGAGGAAAGAGCAGGGGTACAGACAGGAAAGCATTTTTTAGGCTTGCTGGTATTTAGGACAACAAGAAGACAAAAGGTGAGCATGGAAAGGCAGCCTTATGTAGACATGCCTACATTTTGGTACATGTCAGATTAATTCTGCTAAATTACATTGAAGCTTTGTGTGGTAGTTCCAGAGCCTTATTGAATATTTTATGCATAAGATTAATAGAAATCAAGGAGGTGCTTAGTTTTACCCAGACTGAATTAAATGGAGACTTAAAAGAAGAAGGCCATGTCACAAAGCCTATGCATTTGTGACATCATCATAAAGTACCCATGATGGTAACAATTTGGTGAAAGAGAGAAAAGAATCAAAGATAGCTATGGATTTGAATTTGATTGACTCAGAGACTATTGGCACAATGAATAGCATTAGGGAAATTAGAAAAAGGAGTTGGCCCTTTGTGTTTGTGTGTGCGTGTGCGCATGCACACGTGTGTGGGTGCGTGTGCATACTTGACTAGGCTAGGTAATGAATGCTGATGACAGTAATACAAATAGGTTGATTAGGCAGCTAGCTGGAAATGGATATCAACATGTTGGGGTAATTAGAATATGGTGCCACAGCTCGGGAAATATGTTAGGGATTAAAACAGAAGAGAGGTCAGAACCTCAGGGTTCATCCTCATTTAAGGGATGGAAGAAAAATGAGGAATAAAAGAAAGAAACAGAGAAAGGACCATTCAGAATAGATGAGAAACAGTAAGTATAAGTGTCACCAAACCAGGAGATGACAGCTTCATGGAGAAGGTGTCATATCTTGCTCTCCCTAAAATATATGTATTTATGACTTAAACATGTTTGGATAAATTAACTACAGTGGGATATAGATAGAACAGTAAAAGTCAACAGATGAATAAGAAGTATCATAGCCAAACAAGTACATATATCCATTAATATCCGTTTTCAGTATGGGAACAGTTGAAAAATAGCTGATAGAAATCCCCTGTCTTTGCTATAACAAAGCCAGTCTTCACTGTACAAGTAACGTTCTATTTGGGTTCTCTGCTGGAGTCTGGGCACAATCTCCTTATATGTGGGCCTCTGGTCAAGGAAGGAACCTAAAAGATGGTAGTAAAGCCCATTTCATCAGCTTCTGGGCACAGGAGCCCCCTCCCCCACCTTCAGCAGCCCACACCCTCCTCAAGGGCATAATCCTGCATCACGGTCCCAACCTCCCTGAGGCACTTTCCGTCACAAGCTAGGAAAAGGCGCTGTGGGATTTCATGGAGTGCAGTGGTTGAAAAATGTTACAATCTGCAGAATAAAGTGAGATGCTGTGTGGATATTTGTGAATAAAGAGTATTAGACTTAATTCTCCTTCGGTTCTTTTTTTTTTCTTCTTCTGCTCTTTTCAATACCAATGGAAACAGGGCCAGTGGTCAAATGGTTCATGAAGAAAAAATGGGCTGAGTGAAAACTTTCCAGAAAATGTATGCCTTAGGTTGGAGTCAAATACGATATTTTTAAAGAAAACAATGAAATAAAATAGAGATTTATAGTGAGAATAAAATCATAGCCTTACCACAGAGTTCACTAGACCTAATGGAAACTCTACAGGGACATTGTATTCTGTTATCAGAGCTTCTCTACCCATGATCTTGGTGTTAGCAAACATGGCTTCCATTCTGTACAAATTACTTGGGTACGTATGTAAATACCACTTCTATATTTAGATTCTCATGTTAGGTCCTGCCTAGAGCTCCATGAACAATTTGTTATTAGAAAATTTATGATCTGTAATTTGTACACATGTCAAAAAATACACCAAAAGGAATTAAAAAAGTCACTTTAAACAGATGGTTCTTTATTTAAAAAAAAAAAAAAAAAAGTCCTGAATGGAATACAATGCACTGAACTGGAGCGAGATGTGGGAGACAATACATTCTTGTCTGAAAATCTTCACAGATGTCAATGATAATAAATGCTAGACAGAGACAATAAATTCTAGATTTTTTAGTGGGAAAATTGCATCAAACAATTTATTTTCCCAGGATCTCAGCCACCTTAAGTTAGCACCGTAGATTATTAGATGTTGGTCTCTGTGTGTGTGAATTAAGGAGAAATGGCAAATTTCAGAAGGGTCTAAAGGGAGAGATGGCTCTATGCTTTTGCCCTTTGAATCTAAACCATTCTTAGTATAATGGAAATGAATTTTTGGTCAACCCACTACTGGCCATGTGCCTTTCCTAGGCTATTCTTACATTTGGAGAGAGGTATACCTGGGTTTTCCCTAGTATGAGGGTAGGAGGGGCTGGGTTGCTCATAAAATAATTGGACTGCCTTAGTCTTTCATGCCCCTATATTTATAATGCTTAAAAAAAAAACTGGACTTGGGGGAAAGAGACTTTGAATTTATTGCTAGTTTTTGTACTAACTAGGCATGTAGCTAGGTAGTGTGAGTTGTGGCTCCCATTTCCTTAGCTTTAAAATAAAGTTCCTTTCCAGAATAAGCAATATATTTTTTAGGCTTTACCCTCATTCTAATGAATCTGTTCCTAGAAATTGATATCTAAATGGGCATCTTTGGTTCTCCAGAACCACCCTCAGATTTGGCCAGAACTCATTATCCCTAAATTTGTCAATTGGAATTACTCCTTGACCATTAAAAAAAAAAAAAAAAAATCCTGCTTCGGTGTACCTTTGGGCTAATTGAGAAAATGATTTGCTTTGAAAATACGACTGTGTTTTAATCCTGGTTGATGAGGCTTGATTTGACTATAAGCAATACAGGTAAAACAGTTTTCATCCTGATTCTGATACCAACACCTTTGTATTTTTCCAAACCGTCCACTTTTTTTTTATTTAAATTCAACTAGCCAACATATAGTACATCATTAGTTTCAGATGTAGAGTTCAGTAATTCATCAGTTACGTATGACCCCCAGTGCTCATCACATCATGTGCCCTCCTTAATGCCCATCACCCAGTTACCCCATCCCCCCACCCCCATCCCCTCCAACAACCCTCAGTTTGTTTCCTGTAGTTAAGAGTCTCTCATGGCCAAACCATCCACTTCTATGAGAACAGTGAACAATGGTAACTACATTCCAGGCACAGGTAAGTCATTCCTCATAAAAATGACAGAAAAGCAGTTTCCAGTGCTAAAAGTGACATTAATGGTATATAATAATGGCTCAGGATATTTTGAAGGCACTCATTTTTGTCGGCAGCAGCAGCTACGGTTCAGTGCCATCGTTGGGTATGCTGAGACGAGATAGCGTTATATCTGATGTCATGTCCATTTCTTAAACTACTTAATCCAGGTGATTCATAGGTCATCTTTAAAGTTGAGATGGATTCGCCAACAATGAGGGTCTAGAAACAGTCAGTCCAGCCATTCATAAGTCATATTTTCTCCTAAAGTCCAGATTCAATAAATGTTTATATAATACCAGATTATTTTCACAGGTATAATAATCTCATTGTACCTTTGCACCTACCCTGGGAGGTAGATCCTATCGTACCAGTTTCTGTAGATGCAGATGTACTCAGGGAGGTTGAAGGTCACACGGCCAGCCATGGTCCAGCCCATTCTGAATAGGTTCCAATTGCAGAGCGCGTACTGAAGGGCTTCAGCTGTTAGGGACTGTGTGGGAAAAGCAGCCGCTGATGGACAAGCTGAAGTGGCATTGCTCATGAGTAAGGGGGGCAGGGACGAGCATAAGGAAAACCCTGAATGATGCCACACTGAAATGGAAGCCCAGCAAACTCTGCAGCCAGCTCTCCCAGAACCTCTCTGAACTTCCAGTGAAAGGGCAGTCCTCATAAGCCCGATGTGTGGAAAAGATTGCTGGGAGAACTTAGGGTCTATCAGCCACCATCACCCACCGTAAGTGATCCCTCAACCATCTTGGGAGGTGAGTGAAGAGCCGTGTCTACGTTGTATTCTTACCATCCCCAGCTCTTAGCAAACTGATACACTGAGCTGGTATGTCCACACCACAGCATGCTCGGGTGATGTTTACCCTCAACACACATGTCCTTTTGTTGAGTTATTCAGTATGTTCAGTGCCCACTCTACCTCTCGGCTGCCTTTGACCACCAGCTCTGACTAGGAATACAGTAGCACGGAGTAAGGGCGCAGACCCTGGAGTCAGACAGCCAGGATTTGAATCTCAGCTCCGTCACCTACTGGCTGTGTGACCTTGGATAAGATACTTAACGTTTCTGTCCCTCAATTTTTTTCTTCAGTAAAATGGGGACAGTAACAACAATAGCTATCTCATAGGGCTAGCGGGAGGATTAATAACTACAACCATGTTCTCTCAGCTTTGGGCCACACAGTCATTGTCCACAAGCTGATACCTGTATATGCATAAGCATCATTAGTTTCCTTGAAATCCCTTTCTGATTTCCTGTAGCTTTTCGCTTTGTCTCTTTTCCTCTCTCTTTCCAATGCTCTTGTTTCCTGTTTTATAGATGAGCATGCCATCAAGTCCATTCTCTCCTGACCCGTACCTCCAACAATCCCGTCTTTGAAAAGAAAGACTACATCCACAGCTCTAATTATCATGGAGGTTCTGACAATGCTCCAACTGAGATGCATAGTAAATAGGTCACTTTGAGAGCTCCCTATGTGCCAAGGTCTGTGAGAGGTCCTCCGACACACTCTTTTATTGCTTTCTCAATAGGCAAGTATGTTATTATTTCGATATTAAGAAGAGAAAGGGAAGTTTCAGAGAGATTTACTAACTTGCCTTAAGTCTCACAGCAGGGAGATAACAGTTATCGCCGCCTACTGCCTGCTGTGCGTAAGAGGTTCATTTTTCACAAACCATTTACAGATTCATTTACAAAGAGTGTAATAATGTTCTGGAGAATTGGGGCAGTATGGTGAGTACCAGGTAAGGGGACAATTTTAACTTAAAAAAAAAAAAAAGATAGCCCTAGTACAAAAAAGCCTGGAACCAGTTCCAAATTCTGGCTTGGAATCCTTTTTTCTTTTCTTTCTTTTTTTTTTTTTTTTAGCTATTTATGCTCTCTGTCATCTCAGGCAAGTCAAGTCAGGGTACTCTTTTTGGTCCTCATTTTCGGCATCTGAAAAACGGGAATCATAATATTGTCGAGGTGAGGGTTTAAAAATGGAAACAGACATTAAAATCACCTGTAGATTTTATATCACAATATAAATGTAAGTTTTATTAATCTGATTACTTGTTTTTCAGACCAGGAGGGTTCCACCTGTAATCTTAGATGTGGATTGGGGAATATTAATTAACTGTCAGGCAAGATGCGTTGGGAATGCCTGATAAAATTTTGGCCAGGCAAAAATGAGGAATGGTGGGCTTGTGCTTTTCAAAAACTGTGTTCTGACTTTAGAAGGCAGCTCTGTTAGCATCAGACTGAATTTTGGGGTCATTTTGACCAAGTTCTAAGTGAGAATATATATAGCCAATTAAATTTTATTGGTCAATAAAGCTATGTGTCATTCCACTCCTCTATTTCACAACCTATTTATTGCACTGATAACTAACTTGTTTTTGAAGGTTTCCATCATAATGAAACTAGACCACAGGAAGACATGTGTAGATTATATCTTTGGTTCATTTAATGGGTCAGGAAAAGGGGGTGTAGCTGTCTCTTTAATCAGCAGACCTCAGGCTTGTTTCAGTGAGAATAACCCAGGTGCTGATCACCTTAATGACAACACTATTTTAAAAAGCATTTTAAACACATTATACTGTAGATTATTCTATTTTTTTTTCCCCTAATGGAGCTGTCCTTGAAGGACCATTATGCCATTCCTTTCAGATGTTTAATAAAGCACGAGATTATAATGATCATGCTTGAGAATAGGTTTTGTGCAGCTGGGTATTGCAATATAGCAATCTTCTGTTAAATCATTGAGATGCTGAAATGTATCTTTAGAGGAGTGGTGATGGGCTTTTATTAAATTGCTCCAATCAGTATTCCCTATGATCATTCATACCATTTTATTTTTAATTATTATCATCCTAATCAAAAAGCATGTATTCAAAATTCCTTTGTGCTTATTCCTGAGTTGAGATCTAGGAGCGTTTCAGCCAGGCCCTCCACAAGCTTATAGTTCATTGGAAACAACCCTGAAGCTTATCTAACCTCTTAAACGAGGGGCGGACACATTATTTATTGTAGAAGGTGTTGGTGTGGTGGGTTGCGTGTGGGCTTCTGAATGTGCTGGTTTGGGTTTGAAGACATGCATTTAATCTACTAGTGGCCCCGCGTTGGACATGTTACCTAATCACCTCTGAGCACGACAGCTACCTTGTGAGAAATAAGGTGTGTGAAACAGATGTGTTTCACTGTGTCTATGCACCAGGCAGGGGAACTGTGTGACTGGAATCAGCATCTTCCACCTAGAAATAAGGAGCCGGGAGCGCTCCTTGTAGCAGGTGGTGGAGGGGCAGAAGTCAGGTTGCAAGAGGAGCCTTGTTTGTGGTTCACCAAAGGCTAGGGAAGCAGAGAGAGAAAGCAGCAAACACTGAGATCAGGGATCCAGATAGAAACTCTCAGGTTTCGGAGGTCTGGTTAGGAAAGAGAAAGCAGAGCTGGTTCCTGGAAGTAGGGCTAGACGGAAAAATGGAGTCAACTAGAAGAAACAGCAAAAGAGCCTCAGGATGGAAAGCTAGTTAGCAGTTCAACCAGTAAAATATTTTCTTTTGATCTTGATTTAATTTTTCTAATAAATCAAACTTCTAGTCATCTCATACAGAAATTTTAATAAGAAGGATCCCATGACGTAGGTCTGACAGTGGCTGGGTTACTTTTACATTGTTTCAGACCTGTCCTGATTAAATGGGGAAACCTATCACTCTTATGTCTATTTCAAAGGAATGAAAAAAAACCTTAAAAAGAAATCAAACCCCAGGTGTCTTCGATGGTGACAGAGCAACAGCATTTGTTTTGCTTTGAAAGTTATCTATTTTTTTTGATCCCTGCTCTTTTAGAATGAACACCCATTAGTCTTAAACATTTTTTTTTTTTTTGAAGCTGCCCCATCTTCAGATACGTATTTTTATGCTTGAAGAAGTCTGGTAGCAGTAGGGAAAAAACATTTCAAGTTACATTTGAGAGGAAGAATTTAAAGTATGTAAGAAAGGGAAGGGAAGGCTGGTCACAATCCACAGGCCTTAATGGCAGAAGCTTTAGTGGATATACAGGGATGGGGCCTATGATTGTTCCGGAGAAGCCCAGAAATAGTCACTCCACATAGAGCTGCTCAAAGGTTTGGAAAATGTGCCCTGCTCTTTAGTGTAGCATCCCAGCATGATCATGACACCCAATTTAATGATCAGGATCCGCCACATAGCATGAAAGGAGGGATTCGAAGGAGCTTAATTGTGCACCTGTTAAGTACAATGTATTGTACTGTCTCTGTTACCTGGATTGTAACTCTCTGTCAGTCTTCATGGAGTCCCTATGAAGTATGTATTACCATACCTTTCTCTCATAAAGTTGGGTGACTTGCTAATATCCATGTTTTGGGGAGGCATGCCTGATGCCAAAATTCATCACCTTCCTTTATGATACAGCCTCCTTCTGGTTTGATGGGCTTTTGGAAGAGAATTGAGCCCAAAGAGCCTCTCATGCACACCTCTCCACCGGATCCCCTCCCACTGCTTTGGCCCCAAGTCTGTGCTCTATCAGTATGGTCAGCCTGTGTGCAAACACTGTCTTGACTTTTCTCCTGCCTCTCTTTGTTGCCTGCCCTGCAGATAACAGGAAATAATATAATTGGCTATAGCCCTCTTCAGATATAAATGATAATGATACATATCTAGTTTATGAGCTTACTCATTTCTCACCACCCAAAAATAGGAAAAAGAAACTACTTTGTTGTTCCTTGCCATTGAAAATGAACTAACAAGTTCAGCAAGTGGTGTGAACTGCATTTTGAAATTTTCGGGAGAGCATGAGTAATTGGGCAATTTAGCACAGTACTTCTGGCTGATGCATTTTGTAGAACTTTTCTTCTACCTATTCAGGAACTCTTTGGGGAAAAACTCAGAGGGCATGCAGCTTATGTGTTTTTAAGTGAAGATAGTACATACTTGCTATTCTTTTGTCTTATAAAATTACTTGGGACTATTTTGTTTTCCCTTTGTGTTGAACTGCTATAATCTGTCTTGGAAAGTACTCTTAAAATACCAAAGATGAAGTTCTGTTTCCTTCACAGATCACTGGTTGCTTTGCCGTAGCACCTTGCATAATGAATGTCTCATTGGCATACTGCTTAAGCATCATTTAGTCACACAACCAGAAGAAATTCCCTCTTTGACTAGGAGTGACTCTTTAAAACCATAGCAATAAACACAGGAAAATAAAAGAAGAAGAAAGCACAAGGTCATGAGAATTTATGTGGGGATCTTTTCTCCACGAAATGATCTGGGCAAATCTAGAATAAAGAGCTCTTAATTAAATTTGCAGAAATGATAGACTGTCTCATTAAACTGAATCTTCCCTCATCCCCATCCCTAGTGTTAAAACAAGCAGGATATTCCTCATTACCCGAAATAAATACTCAACTGCCTTCTGGGATAGTGCTCAAACATATCAAGACTAGAACAAACAAAAAATCCAAATTATTTAAAGAACTCATAATTACAAAATTCATACTAAATTCATGGAAAATGCTCATTTTCCATGTGCATTTGCAGAATAAAAGTGTTCTTTCCACCTGCCTCTTTGGTGAGAGAAGAAATCAGCAGTGCTATGGTGGATGGTATAGTAGAGGGACGAGGTCAGAGGCCATGGCAACATTCCTGGTGCAGCTATATGCAGACTAGCACGTATGAGAGGGCATAAGTTCATACGTATGACAGACCTACTTCATATGTGAAGAGGATCTTAATCATGGAGGGCTCAGGACTTCTAGTTGACATAGTGAGTTGGGCACATACCTTTACATCCTCTTTCATTCCAAAACCCTTATTAAATGAGACTAAAGGAAAGCAGGAATTGGGGTGCCTCCAGCTTGGTTCTTCTTTCTTAAGATTGCTTTGTCAATTCAGGGTCTTTTGTGGTTCCATACAAATTTTAGGATTGTTTTTTCTATTTCTATGGGAAATGCCATTGGCATTGTGGTAGTGATTTTATTGAATCTGTAGATTGCTTTGGGTAGTATGGACATTTTAACAGTGTTAATTCTTCTGACCCATGAACATAAGATATCTTTCCATTTATTTGTGTCTTCTTCAGTTACTTTCGTCAGTGTCATATAGTATTCAGTGTACAAATCTTTCACCTCCTCAGTTAAATTTATTACTAAGTATTTTATCTTTTTGCTGCTATTGTAAATGGGATTGTTTTCTTAATTTCTTTTTCAGGTAGTTCATTGTTAGTGTATAGGCACAGGACTAATTTTCATATATTGGTTTTGTATCCTGCAACCTACTGAATTTATTAGTTCTAAGAGTTTTTTTGGTAGAATCTTCAGGGTTTTCTATGTATAAGATTGATTATGTGAGTTTAACTTCTTCCTTTTTGATTTGGATGCCTTTTATTTCTTTATTACACAACTACAGGAATCAAAGCAGTAAGGCATTAGTGTAAAATCAGACACATAGACCAATGGAAAAGAATAGAAAGCCTAGAAATAAATCCACACATAAATGGTCAACTAATCTTTATCAATGGTGACAAGATACACAATGGGGAAAGAATAGTTTCTTCAAAATGGGGAAACTGGATAGACTCATGCAAAAAAATGAAATTGGACTCTTATGCTATACAAAAAAATTAAAATGAAGTAAAGATGTAAATTAAGACCTGAAATCATAAAACTACTAGAAGACAGGGAAGAATCTCCTTGGACATTGGCAATGATTTGTTTTTGTTTTTTGGGTTTTTTTTTTTGGATATAGCAACAAAAGCAAAAATAGATAAGCGGGATTACATCAAACTAAAAAACTTCTTCACAGTAAAGGAAATCATCAACAGAATGAAAGGGCAACCCACAGAATGGGAGAAACTACAAACCATGTATCTGATAAAAGCTTAATATCCAAAATATGTAAGGAACTCCTAAAAATCAATAGCAAAAACCAGAAAACAAAAACAACTCAAGTAACCTGACTAAAGAATGGGCTTGGTTCTTCACAGGACCTTCTCAGACATTTTTCCCCCAAAAAAGACATGCAGATGGCCAACAGGTAAATGAAAAGCTGCTCAGCATTACTAATCATCAGTGAAATGCAAATCAAAACCACAATGAGATATCACCTTATACTTCTTAGGGTGGCTATTACCAAAAAGATAAGAGATAACAAGTCTTGGTCAGGGTGTGGAGTTTCCTTTTGGGATCCTTTGTATACTGTTGGTAGGAATGTAAATGGGCACAGCCATTTTGGAAAACAGTTTGGAGGTTTCTCAAAAATGAAAATTCAAACTTCCATATGATTCAATAATACTTTTGGGTATATAGGCGAAGGAAATGAAATCAGTCTCTTTTAGAGATATCTGCATTTCTATGTGAGGCACTGGATGTGTGAACTTACTTGATTGTGCAAATCATTTCACAATATATATAGGTAGATTAAGTCGTCACATTGTACCCCTTTAAAAAATCACATTGAACTCCCTAAATATATACACAATTTTAATTTTTCTACCATACCTCAATAAAACTGGAAAAAAAGAAAATGAGGGTAAAAGGATAAAGAGGCATCAACCCACAAGAACCAACATATGTATGAAAAAACTTAGAAAGTCATGTGAAATAGAAAATATCCCAATAGAAAAATGAGCAAAGAGAACACTTAGGCATTCTTTACAAAGAGAATGGCTTATTGTGGCTAAGGAACATACAAGAGAAAGTGTTCAAGTTTAATCTCATTGGGAATCTGGGAAGTGCAAAAGAATTAAAAAACGAGGTCCTATTTCTCACCCACCAGAATGGTGAAAATTAAAATGTCTTATCATATCATGTGTTTATGGAGAGTTCAGTGAAACAAAGACTCTCATATACAGCTGGTGGGATTTAGTACAGCCATTTTGGAAGGTAATTTGGCAGCATTTAGGAAAATGAGAAATGTGCGTATCCTATGACCCAGAAGGAATTCTGCTGCTAGGTCTTCAACACAGAGAAACGGTCAGTAATATGCTCCAGGAGGCATGTATTTGAGTGTTACTACCACATTGTTGGAAATATGAGAGAAGGACCTGGTTAGATATTCGGTGATATAGTCAGACTATGGTGTTTTTTAAAAAGCAAATACTGCCACTTGACTCTGGGAATCTTTACATTCAAATGCCTGGATATTATGATTACTATTTCATCACATACTCCATTTTTAGACTCTAATATAATACCATTTCAAAACCAGGTCATATCTGAGAACAGTGGGTTTGGGAATGAATTGTACATACCATATGTGATATATGACATAAGCGACTATGATTATGTTTTGGATTATGCTATGTTTATCTTGCTGAAATTTTATTCTAGATATCTCAGGTAACCCTTGGTTTTTATCCACTGCAATCTGAAATGCATTCTGCATTGCTGAGCTTTAGTTACTTCAAGAACAAGGTCACTGTAGCCTACAATAAATGGATTCATTAAAAAAAAAAAATCATCCTTAAGCATGGAATTTGTAAGTATGGAATTTGTTCTGTTCTGCCAGTGAGAATGAGGCAACACTGTCTGACTGTATCAGGAGATTCAGCTAGGGCTGGGTTAACCTCATGGAGAGTGTTTCTGTCCTGACTTAAGGCTCTGAAACAGATATACTTGATTTTCTGTATTAGTCATCATTCTGCAATGAAAGGCGGAATGGATTTTCCTTTATACTTCTTTTCGTTCTATGACTAACAGTTCCTAGCATCATACTGGACTTCTAGGCATTCAATAGCTACTTGCCAAACTACCTTAATAATGTGACAGAAAGGAGGAGATGCTTAGCTAAGTTGTTGGCTGTTTGCTTGGAGGAAAATGATGACATCATCCCAGCAGATTGGAAGTTATGAGTCCGATCTTTGTATTCTCCATTGTGCCATTGTACCAAGACAGCCATCTTCTTCCAAATCTGAAGAACAGGCTGACACCCAGGAGGGCAGGGCCGAGAGATGGAAAGAACCTGGGTCCTTGATGATACCTTTCACCTGAGCCCATCCCCACCCTGCATATCCTAGTATATGAGGTAATACTTGCATGAGGTTAGACTTTCTATTACTTGAGGCCAGAAACACCAAAAGGGATACAATTTTTAAATAAACTGACTTTGTAACTAACCAAAAATGCTAAAAAAAAAATTGTATATGCTTTTATCAGACCACCAACCTTTTCCTCTGAGTGAGGAATAAGAGCAGGGAAAACAAATCTAATCAACCTTAGAAATAGAGATGAATGAATATTCATTGAAAGGACATAAAGATGAACTTTTCTAGTCCTTTCATTTAAGTTGAGAACTTTAGGCCCAGAGAAATACAGACCTTGCTCATGGTCATTCAGTAAGTTGGTGGCATGTCAGGAAAATATCTCAGGGCTGGATCAACCACTTCATATTGTCTCTATATGGTGTTAGTGTCAAAGAGAGAATATTTAGTAAGAGAGGATACTGAGGTCTTATTAACTCAATAGATGCCATTTCTGAGTGGTCATCAATGCCTGCCCACCTAAAACTTCACAGGATCCTTTTTCAAATGTATCATTAACTTGAAGAGATTGTATAAAATTGAGGCATTATTATTTTATGTTTCATTTTGTAGGAATATGCAGTGTCAACACTTCCAGTGTTGTTTATAAATAATTAATAATTATAGGCACTTTAGGGAGTTGAGAATATTTTTTAAGCAATAAATACGCCTCTGGTTTGGTTTATTTCCTTTTTGATTAATGCACAGTCTATAACACTTGTTCATTTCATCCTTTTTTAATTGTGAAATGTTTTAGCCTTAATTTTTGCTCTAAGTTTTTACACAGTACAATCTCTTTACTCATACTTCTTTGCCTAGTTAATGTTTAATGTCATTTGTATTTTTACACCTCTGAATATTGACCCACAGACAGGTTTTTCAATGGTATAAATTATAGCTTCTATCAAAAGTGCTGGTAGAATTAATATCCCAGATTAATGTAAGGCTGAAATCTAAGTGGACAGCCCATTAAAAAAAAAGTAAACAAAGATCCGTGAACTCTGGTTTGCAGCATAAATGAAAGGTCAGGGAGTTGAGACTTGGGGTCAATGCATTATGTTTAGAAGGGTTTTCATGACACATAAATCTGGCTACCGATTAGATCCTGATTATCTATTGGCCACGTTCACTCTGGTTCAGTCAATAAGCATTTATAGAATACCTACTCTTTGCCCATCAGTGTGCAAGACACTGGGAAGCATATTGGCAAGGGTCAAGTGTAACGGGCAGGTGTCGAGGGAGTAGCAGAAAGGTAACAAGGAATAACACAACAACCCAAGCCATGAAGAATGTGCCATCTAATGGGTGAGAGGTAGCTAATCGTAATTCCAGCACATTATGGTCAGTGTCATAATAATGGTTTTGACCAGCCTACTTTTGAATACAGAGGAGTGCACATGTACTTCGGGATTCTCTGGGAGGTGACATATAATCTGGGTCTTTAAAAATTAGTAGATTCCCACGGGTGGAGAAGAAAAAGGAGAAAGGGGCTTTATAGTCAGGAAGTATCATTTGCCAAGGAATAGTGTAAGCAAACTGTTGTTGAAGCAACCAGGAGTAAGTAGCTAAGGAGGACTGGGGTGGAGGCTATGCATGGTGAGAAATCAAGCTGAAACATCTTGATGATAAAGGACCGAGAGAGTGATGTCAGGAAGGCTCATTTAATCCACTCACAGCATTATTGAAAGCTCAAGGTGTCTTTCCTCCTCTCTAGGCATGTTGGTCCTCTCCTGTGTTGATCAGCTATTAGTGGATCTGGTCATCCTAATCTGCGGTCACAAGGCAATTCTACATGTACACACACTTCAGTCGGTATCACAGATGATGTGGTTTTGTAGTGTAGTTGTTGGGATCCGGAGCCAACGGCCAAGAAAGAATTCTTGAGACATCCTTGGGGCAAAAAAGGTGGTTTTATTAAAGCACGGGGACATGACCTGTGGGCAGACAGAGCCGCTGCACGGGGGTTGTGAGGGTGGCTGATTATATACTTGGGTGGTGGGGGCGGTAAGGACAAAGGGAGATTTCCAAAAGGACTTTCATATGCTAAAGAGGACTTACAATATTGGAGACCGGGCTCTCCTCAAGATAAGGTTGTTTGTTTTTGCCTCTAGCAAGGCATTAACGTTCAGATAGTTGGGAGCTTCCTGGAGGAACGTTACGCTTCTTCTTCCTCTCTCAAGTACTGTACTCATCAGTAACCTGGGCTGCAGGTTATAAAGAAATTTAATTTTATTTACGTTCCCTCCTGGCTTTGTTTCCCACATCACTAGGAATGTGATGCGTGATGTTAGAGCTCTAGGAAGTCGAGTCTACGAGTCTCTGGAAGTTAGGCTATTGATAAGAATGTTCTTTCCTTATAAATCATGAGGACATTTGTAAACTGAGGGAGACTCTTGTCCTGTAGGACTGTGATCTCCATCAGCTAACGGTTTGTTTTTCCCTTCCCTTGGTTTTAGGGCAGCCAGAAGTGCCTGCGGAAGGTCACACACGGGGAGATGCAGGGTGTTCGCTTGTGCTTTGCCCTCAGCTTGCCTTCTGCTCCCTCATCAATATAGAAAGGCTAAGAGGTGACATTTTACTACTAAAAACTTCAAACTGAGCCTTAAGATCATATCTATATCAACATGAGTAGGCCAATCATAAACATAATATTGGCACACACACAAGATAAGGTGCAAGATTCTACAGTTGAACAAGTGCATGTTTATTTTGGCTTCCTCTTCAGTAATAAGTTGACAGCATAAAGATTTTTTTTTCCTTATCCTGCATGTGTTTCTTCATTTAACAAATTAATCTCCAAGATTCTTTCTTTGGGTGTCTCTGCCATGCTTGCCAAAGTGAGGCTCACAGTAGCTGTTGCCTGAGAAGAGATTATCCAGAGGTTTAGCTCTTGGTAATGTTAATGGTAGATAAGGAGCTACCGTTTTCCCCTGCTGTTAGAGTAACTAAGGGATAGTTGACTTAGTTTCCTTTATCAATTAAACTCAGTGTTTAGGAAAAAGGTAGTTTGAATATTTATGCTCACCTCGTACCAACAAGGATTTAAGGTAGTGAACGCAGGTACCGATCCACAAAACAATGAAAACAGCCCATTGAAAGGCGATCAGAGTCCCTGAAATCCAGTGAAGTGAAGCCTCAACTGCACCTATGTGGATTTTGTACCTTTCTCCCTGAGGTCAGAGTACACAGAAAGCCCTAGAAATGTAGACTCTGGAGGTCTTGGGCAAGTCTTGTCACGGCTATGTACCCTCAGGGCACAGAGCTCTCGTAGGGTACAAATTAGAAAATACATGTGGACTCCCTATGAGTAATAGAAATGAATTATTATTACTATCTTTATCACTTCTTATAGTAGTAAGAGCATTAGTACCATGAGACTTTTTGATAATTTAACTAGAAATAGTCTAATTTTTACCTCTGTACTTACTCCCTGTAGGGAAGAGTTTTCCATGTGAAGTTTGGAATAAAAAAGATTCAATGGCACATTTTTAATGTGCTAAAGCATTTTCAAATGCTTTCTGATGCCATTTGCATATAAACAGTTTGTCTGCTAATTACAGATGAGTTATTCAGTTATTAAAATAAGCCCTACAGGACTTATATTTGGCAGTATTTAAGTGAGTTACTTTTACTCACTTTGAAATAATTGATTTGTATTTCTTCAAAAGTATTTCATTTTAGACTTTGTTTTTTCACCAACGCACTTGCCCCCATTTTGTACTCCATTCCTCCCAAATAGTCTGAATCAATGAAGCTTTAGTGTAGTAAGCTCAGCCAGTGCTTGACACAACTCTTAATTCTAAAGCTGGTGATTTGTTGATGCTGTCTGGGTTCCTGTTTGCCCATGATGAACTAATGCATTAAAGACACACGAGCAATATCCTAAAGCAATGGTTGTTTATCCATTCTAATTGCAAGGAGCAATAATAGACACATCGTATAACACCGAATAATCAAAAAATCATCTGTATCAGAGTTTGGAGTGTGGTGTTTGCATTTATATTTAATATGATTATCTTATTCAATGAAGAATTCCTTTTCAATGTTACAGTGAAGCCTCACCCTGAAAACACAAGTCAAGGACAAGATGCAAAGGAAAAAATCCTAGACTAGATGGGTATATGGGGTTCTAGTCCCATTCCTGCCATCAGCTAGCTGCGTTGACATGGGGGGAGCCATAGCGCCTCTCTGGACCTCCCTTTACTCATAGATATTCAGATGAGATTGAAAGCGAAAATCTCTTGGAGTCATTTTTCAATTCTATCTCTTGCTCAATATCTCCCAGTCCACTCTTGGTGGGAATAGTGTTTTTATTTATTTACTTTTATTTATTTTATTTATTTATTTTTTAAGATTTTATTTATTTGACAGAGAGAGACACAGCGAGAGAGGGAACACAAGCAGGGGGAGTGGGAGAGGGAGAAGCAGGCTTCCCGCCAAGCAGGGAGCCCGATGCGGGGCTCGATCCCAGGACCCTGGGATCATGACCTGAGCCGAAGGCAGACGCTTAACGACTGAGCCACCCAGGCGCCCCGGGAATAGTGTTTTTATATCCCTGACCAAAGAGCCCTTCAAACCTCTCCCAGACTTTCTTAGAATAGATAGAATATTTAGCCTTTCATTTAAACAAACAAACGGAGAAACCAACAACAAGCAAGATGTAAGTAGGGCAAGTAATTAGCTAAACTAATTCAAGAAGTATCAATATTTCTTCTGAAGCAGGAAATCCAAGTTTCAGCCCTTTGACCTTGAGCAAGTCATTGTATGTGGTTTTCTTGGTGCTATTTCTAGAGTGACAGGTCTTAGACGCTGTTCCAAGTGCTAATGTGATATATGATTCTCTGCAAATGATATCAGTAAGTCATGTGCTGTGATATGAACAATATAATCTCCCTTGGATAATTAAGGACTGCTATCTTATATTTGAGTTGATCATTAATTTTCTCTGTTTACTGATTTTTAAATATTTTCTTTGATTTTTTTTATTCACTATATGATATCTTACAATTTAATCTAATCAGAAACTAGTGTTTATATATATATATACACATATATATATATAGAAATTTCCCCCAAAATTCCTCTGTATTGCTCCAAAGAATCAATTGCTTGAGCAGTGTTTTTTTTTCCTATTTGTTAATGAATAAACATCTTCCAAGCCATATATTTACCTATATATTTATATATAAATTTACATACATGTTAAATTTATGAACAATACAATTCATATTTCACAGAGCATATCAACACACGAGCTTCTCCTAAGAGATTTGTCTATCATGTTATTTTCACTTTCACTGGCTATAATGAAAGTGACTAAAAAAAAAAAAGTGGCTAAGCCATGCATGTTTGTTATTTTATTCAGTCCTTTGAATTGTGTGTGTGTGTGTGTGTGTGCCTGTGTGAAATGGTTGTACCTTATGGATGAGTTCTCGGCAGTAAGCCCATTTAAAATTTGTCATGCCTCATGATCCTGACAACACATCAAGAGGAGCTGATTTAGGAAAACACAGATTGTTTTTCAGTATAAAGATAATACTTTTTTTTCAGTATAAAGATAATACTTTTTCAGTATAAAGATAATCCCTACTGTGAGTGGATTTCTTACTAATTATTTTTTGACTTTGAACCTTTTAAAAATATTCTTTAAAGGTAATTATTATATGGAAAGAATTTTTTTTTTGATTGAGGAAATACTGCTTTTCTGACCAATTTGAATCTTATTTTTTTTAAGGTGTACAATTAAAGTAAATTATTTAAAACTCACTGCCTTTTTACCAGTTTACCAGTTTAAATAGATTTTAGTATCTGCTCACATAGTTATTTTTTTTCCTTAGGACTCAGGTTTCTCATCTATTCCCTTGTGCTTTAATAGATACATACAAACCCAGAGAATGCTTTATTTCCTCATTTCAAGCTTTTAACATTTAAATAATCAGCCTTCTTAAAATGATAGAAAATTGGATCTTTGAGTTTAATAATCTCATAAGAAGTAAGGGCAAAATGAAATTTTTAGTTTTTATTGGTCATAGAATCAAATATATCTACGGAATAAAATGAGATAATGTGGTTTAATACAGGGGCTTTATTAAATTACTTTAAACAGAACTTTAAAAGAGCTTTTCCAGTTTCTATTTCTTATGTGCTATTTTTTAAAATAGTTAATGTCAGGAAAAATGACCAGTTTCAAACCATACTGGTGTACCATTCAGAGAAAGAATAAATTCAGGCCCACTTTTCTCTTTCCATGCTGATTAGATTGTGGTATAGTCATTTCATGCACCATCTACTTTCTGAGTGCTTCTGGAAGCTAGTAGAGGTGGTAAGGAAGACTCTTGTCCTCAGGGAGCTGACACAGTCATCTTGGTGAGAAAAGGCAAGGTCCTAGGAAACACCTACAGAATATCTGCATGTTAACTTTCAGTAAGAAAATCCAGGTAATGAACAGCGTTGGTAAGATTATACAGAAAACCTCTTAAATAGGGAATCAACAGAAAGACGAAATAATCAGAACGGTGGAAGAGAATGTGGATTCAGCCTCTGGTGGCTATTGGAGGTGAAGTAACAGGGAACAAAAGGAGATTGCTGGGGCTATTGGCCCAGTCCAGAGTTGGACTCAATGGAGAACAAAAAGAACTTTTGGAGGTCTCCGATGCTCACTATGGAGGCATCTGAATGTGATCCAGTGTCAGATCCCATCCAAGTCCCCAAAACAGGCAAGGACGTACATGCTCTGTCTAAAGAAGGAAGTTTGCTCTCAACTCCAGCTGTGGTGGTAGCCAGGAGTCGATGAAGATCTGGTGTGGCCAGATCTTCACATCTTTCAAATGCAGCCAGATACCCAGTTTTTAAAGGAAATGCTCCTAATTATAAATGTTTACTCTTCTTCACTATTGTGTGAGCCAAATTAAAGATACCTGCTGGCTTGATACAGCCTAAGAATGACCCGTCTACAACTGCCAGGGTAAGGAAGTTGGGAAGGTTTAACCCTGACAGTGACATCATGAGAATCGCGAATAAGAGAGAGGTTCTGGGCAACCACGCAAGAAATGAGCAGGAATCAGATCCAGACAAAAATGGGTCTCTAGAAACTGGAATGGAGGATCTAACTTAAGAGGAATTGCAAAAGAATTGACAGAATTTGGAAATGTTATTAGTTCACAGATGAAAATTAAGCCATGAAAGAAGTCTACCCCAAGGTTTTGAACTTGGGGGTCCAGGTCGATGGCGACAGAGAACTGCTTAGGGCCAATGAAAACCAATTTATTGTATATTTTCCTGCTTTCATTAGATTTTAAACTAATGAGAGGGAGACATAAATGTCAAAATTGATTAGGGACTTAATTGATCTCCTATATAAACACTATCTATTTGAACACATCCTTCTTCTACATATAGAAACCATTCATGCAGAACCTTTTATTTTTGAATTTGAGAAATGTAGCAGTTGGCTCATTTTTCAAACACACATTATTCTCTGTTTACCTATGCAGATATTCATCCATTCATGCATGCATAGGGTTGCCAGATTTTGCAAATAAAAAATACAGGATGCCCAGCTGAATTTGGATTTCAGATAAACAACAAATAATTTTTGTATAAGTGTATCCCAAATATTGCATGGGGCATACTTACACAAAAAAGTATTACTTGTTTCTCTGAAATGAAAATTTAGCTTGCCATCCTGTATTTTATTTGGCAACTCTGTGCATTCACCATCCTGTTTCTCTTGGATTGAGTCTTCTTTCTCACTCCATTGGTTCCTCTTTGGCTCTTCTACAAGCCATTCTTTACAGAACAGGCCGGTTGATTTTTAAAAATGTGATTATGGTCATCTCCTTGCTTAAAACGTTTTAGGGGGGCGCCTGGGTGGCTCAGTCATTAAGCGTCTGCCTTCGGCTCAGGTCATGATCCCAGGGTCCTGGGATCGAGCCCCGCATCGGGCTTCCTGCTCAGCAGGAAGCCTGCTTCTCCCTCTCCTACTCCCCCTGCTTGTGTTCCCTCTCGCGCTATCTCTCTCTCTGTCAAATAAATAAAATCTTAAAAAATAAAAATAAAAATTAAAAATAAAACGTTTTAGGGCCCTCCCTTTGTACTTAGAATAAAATTCAAACTCCTTACCCTGATTTGCAAGGCCCTAAATGATCTAGTCCAGCCCCCACCCCCCCGCCCAACCTGTTCCTGCGTGTACAGTCATCTGCCCAGACTCATCTTGAATACACTGTCCCTCCCCCTGGCTAAGGTCAACCCCTCTATCCTTCATTTCCTTCAAACCACCGACACTGATTTGCACCTTAGGGCTTTGGCACTTTCTATTCCCTTGCCTTGGAATCTTCTTTCTCCAACACTTTGCTCACCCATCTCTATCATCATTCAGGTCTTAGTTCTAATGGGACCTCCTCAGAGAGGCTTTCCCTGGTCACTCTATCAAGTACAGTTTCTCAGCCTCAGAACTATTGACAATTTGGGTTAGATAATTCTTTGTGTGAATGGGTTGTCTTGTGCATTGTAAGATTAGTTTAGCAGCATCCTTGGCCTCTTCCCACTAGGTACCTGCAGTTGTGACAATTAAAAAGGTCTCATCAAATGTCCTCAGAGGCAAAATCACCCCTGGTTGAGGACCACTGAAGCAACCAGCCCCCTTCCACTTTTTTCCTATCATATGGTCCTATTTTCCTAACTTCACTCTCTGCAGTTTTTCCATTTGCATTTATTTGTTACTTGTTTATCATCTCTTTCTCTCTCACTAGAAGAGAAATAATGTCTGCAAGATTTGATCTGTTTTACTCACCTCTCTATCCTTATTGTCCAGAACGATGCCTGGCACATAAAGGTGCTCAATAAACATTTATTGACTATATGCCAGATACATTCAGATGAGCTTTATTGAAGAGTTACCATGCTTCACGCACTGTTAGGTTTAGATGGAATAACAATGAACACGACATTATGCCTGGTCTCTTGACTCTGATACCTTATACTGAAGCTCCGTCATGAACTCCAGGTTACATGTAGTAAGAATGACAGGCCCCTATAGGCTTACTGTCACCTTGTGTAAGGTCCATGGAAGCTAACCTTGCCACAGTGCTTGGATCAGTTCCATACAACAAAGAATTAGCCTACCCCAATGAGAACATTGTCCCTGAGAGAAACACTGGCTTGAGCCATTCAGCACTCACCAGCTGGTGAGAATGTCACTGGGCACAGACCATGGAGGAAAGTTGGGGAAAGGAGTTTCACAAATTAAAATTAGGTTACTCACCAGAAGGAGGAAGGTCCAGTGCTTGGGAGAAATAACACATGTCTCCTATAACAGGGTAGAGGTACCAAAGAGAAGTTCCTGAAGAGTCTCTTGGAATACAGAGATTGGAGAATTTTTAAAAATATTTTTTATGCTTTATTTTTTTGTTATGATCAATTAGCCAACATATAGTACACCATTAGTTTTTGATGTAGTGTTCAACGATACATTAGTTGTGTATAACACCCAGTGCTCACCACAACACATACCCTCCTTAATACCCATCACCCGGTTACCCCATTCCCCCACCTCCCTCCCCTCTGAAACCCTCAGTTTGTTTCCCGGAGTCCAGAGTCTTTCGTGGTTTGTCTCCCTCTCTGATTTCTTCCCATTCAGTTTTCCCTCTCTTCCCCAGTGGTCCTCTGCACTATTCCTTATATTCCACATATGAGTGAAACCATATAATTGTCTTTCTCTGCTTGACTTATTTCACTTAGCATAATCCCCTCCAGTTCCATGCATTTTGATGCAAATGGTAGGTATTCATCCTTTCTGATGGCTGAGTAATATTCCATCGTATAATGAAGCACATCTTCTTTATCCATTCATCTATTGAAAGACATCTTGGCTCCTTGCACAGTTTGGCTATTGTGGACATTGCAGCTATGAACACTGGGGTGCAGATGGCCCTTCTTTTCACTACATCTGTATCTTTGGGGTAAATATCTAGTAGTGCAATTGCTGGGTCATAGGGTTGCTCTATTTTTAACATACTGAGGAACCTCCATACTGTTTTCTAGAGTGGCTGCACCAGCTTGCATTCCCACCAACAGTGTAGGAGGGTTCCCCTTTCTCCGCATCCTCACCAACATTTGTTGTTCCCTGTCTTGTTAATTTTTATGAAAAAAGTGATCAGATAGTATTTGTTGTATTATATCACTTGTGTTAACTCTGATAGTATATAATTCTTGCTATTAATCATGGCATAATTCTTTATGTGGCACTGATACAGAGGACTTTTTCCTTTCTTTCATAGTGTCTGTTTAGCTTCTAAAGTAAGCTTCAAAAAAACTGAAGTCAGCATACCTACTAAGAAGTTTACAAATCCTTAAGTGTGGGGCGACTGGGGCTCAGTCATTAAGTGTCTGTCTTCAGCTCAGGTCGTGATCCTGGGGTCCTGGGATCGAGCCCTGTGTTGGGCTTCCTGCTCAGCGGGGAGCCTGCTTCTCCCCCTCCCACTCCCCTTGCTTGTGTTTCCTCTCTCTGTGTGTCTCTTTCTGTCAAACAAGTAAATAAAATCTTAAAAAAAAAAAATCCTAAGTGTGCTACTCAGTACTTTTTCACAATAGGAATCTACCCATATAACAACCTCCTAGATCAGGAAATCCCAACACCCCCAAAGAGCCCCCCTTCTGTTTCAGTGCCTGTTCCCCACTTTTCCACCAGAGAACTTGTGTATGCTGAGTCCCATCATCACAGAATGATTTTGTCAACCTTTGAAGTTTATATATATGGAATTATATAGTACATGCTTTTGTGTTAGCCTTCTTTTGCTCAGCTTTGTGTTTGTGACATTCACTCAGTTGTTCTGGTAACTTGTTCCTTGAGCTTAATTTCCTACATCATACCACTGTATCAGTATGTCACTATTTATTTATTGATTCTATATGGGTTTGAGCTTTTTCAGAGAGTGCTTCTGTGATTATTCATATTTGTGTCTTTTGTAGGTATGAGTCTGCATTTCTGTTGGGTATATAACGAGGAGTGGAATTGCTGGCCCGTCGAGTATATGTATGTTCAGCTGTAATAGACACTACCAAACACCCTCCCACAGTGATTGATTCAATTTACTTGCATGAGCGTTCCATTTGCTCTACATGAGAAAAGAATTTTTTAAAAAGGCAGTAACTTGTAAGATCAGGATATGATGAAAAAAAAAAAAAGTGTTGCCTTAAGAGAAACACTGCCTACTCTGTAATAATTTTATGTATGCTTGGCATACTTAAGCGTTTATAACAAAGTTGATCACTTCCTTTTGTGAAATTTTACCCATGTGCCCACTTGAACCTCCTTCAGACCAGATAATGATGGCAAGGATTTACTGAGTCTAGGAAATTCAAATTATCCCCAGAATATTGGGGATATGGGAATAACTTCCTCTGTAAGTGTATAGTGTTCCTTTAACTAAATCATAAAAATCATTGCTGTGTTATATGAAAAGTTTATGAGGTCACATGAATGCTTGCTTACTGTGCATATGGTAAGAGCTGTGCATTTCAAGTTAAATATAGGAGCAGTTCTGGCTGTAAAGAAGTAGTTTAAGAAATCAAGAGAACTATAAATGGCCATCTGCTCTCTTCTCCATTTTTATTTGCTGAATTAACCCAGTGCAATATTTTAATGAATAATGGTTTGGAATTCCATCTGCTCATTAATTTTTTTCACACTATACAATAATCCATCATTTTTACCGAGTGGAAACAATTTGCTACTTTGTAAAAATATTTTTAAAAATAAAGGCAGTGGGTGTAATTCAACTTTCCATTAATTTCAAGTATATTTTAGAGATGGAGATACTGAGAGCATCATTAGGGTCAGGGTGCTGGGAAAAGAATTTCAGTTCTTTGGGATGACGCTGCATGTTAGGTGGTGTGTATCCTTGTTTCATAAGATATGTATGTTTGGGCTTATTTGAAAAGAACAAGAAGAGGACCTTTCTCCGTATGACCAAAGGTTGCAGAGATGTAAATGGCATCAGTGATAATGGACACTTTGGCAGAAGAGTACGAGGATTAGTTCTTTGAAAATAATGCAAAGCATATGTCACTATCAGAATGGAGCTTCTGGTATTCCGATTCTGTACTCAATGCTATGCATCTAAAACAAGTTGAGCATATTGATGCGTGTGTGTGTGTGCATGTGCATGAGTGCACGTTTAAATTAATTAATTAGATTAACTTCGATTTCATTTAAGTACATTTTTAATTCGTTTCTGTTTTCTTGCGTCTGTCCTTTTATTTCTCTTAAGTTGGCATGGCACATTATATGCATTATATGCTTTTGGGCCATTTAAGGCTCATGTGTCTGGGAGCAGATGTCAGTTTAATGGCATCTTTAATGCCTGCTGTGTCACGTCCACAAGTAGATTCACTGAAACAGGGTTTGGCCAGAGGGTTTCACCTGACATTTGGAGAATTGATGAGTGAGGTGAGAGGTGGAGAAGAAAAGGGAAAAGGCTTTAAAATATTCCGGTATTGATGATTTTTAGGATTTCTACATAATTTACCAAATATTTTCTCTTCTGGTGGTTTTCCAGCTCAGTTGGTTTAAATAATTTATCAACAGATTTTTAAAAGCCTCCACTCCAGTTCTTATAGGTTCTGGGACCTGAGGGTATTCTTACCTATCAGTAGAGATATATTATTCCCTTTAAAGATAAGGGGTATGTTGTGCAGAGAGTATGGAAAATGATTGGTAACAGGGTTCCTGTGGATTACAAGAGCCTAGCCTACATTAATATTATTTTGAAATAATCACTAAATTCTGAAGAATATGACGATGCACTAATCATCATGTCTAAAATAAATGAACCATCTTAGAGGCACACATTTTAATCCCATCAGATTTCACTTGTATCTTCTTTCTATCAGATTGGAAGAATTAAAGCGGTAGCTTTTTATTTACTCCTTAGAGTTTATCTATGAAATATTACACACTTATATTTTCCTAAGACTCTTGGGCCCCATACATTTGTTCGTAGGAGCTCCCATACCCAATTTTTCCCTATATTACTAACCAGAGGATCTGGTAAAACTAGCATTATTCCATCCCAATACATAAAGAAAATGATATATTGGGAATTTTTTTTTTTTTGCGAGAGAAAGTTCCATTAAAATTTAAAGACCAAGCAAAAAAGAGACTCAGAAAAATTAAACTAGTCAATATTTTAAATGGTCCAATATAAGAAGTTAAGGATTTCTGTTTGGTTGTATATGAATATAAAAATGTCCAGACAGATAGCACCAAGTTGTAGAGAGGTTTTCTCTGTGGATTATATACCTTGGAGGAATTTTATTTTTCATTTCTTACATCCTTGTAAAATTTAGTTTCAAAACAGACTATATGGACATCTTTGTGAACGAGTGTTCAGAGAGATGACACTTCCAAATGTTTCTATGAGCTACAAAACATAAATAATAAATGAGTGTTTATTGACCACAATCTGTTATAAACTGAGGCATGCATACAATGCGTGTTTTATAGTGGGGAACAGGCTCTATTGTGGCAACACCAGGACCAGAACTCAGCTGACACTGGTTCCAAATAGGTGCCAGTAAATTTATCAGTAAGTCCTCTCAGATGGAGTCAAGATCATAGAAACACTTTCTTTAATTATGAAGTAGGAATGTAACGGGAAAAGTCATTATGTTCTATGAAAATTCACCTGTGAATTTATGGAAATAATCCCATTCAAACGTACTTTCATTTGAAATAGACAACACATTAATGTTTCTAATACAATGTGATGATGGAAAATCAACTAGGAGGGGCAATATAGCCTTCCTCTTGAATCTTGAAGAAAATATACACCATAGAAGCCAGGCTCCAGGAGAGCAGTTACCGCACTGTTCTCCATCAGCCCATCCCTAGTGACAACACAGGCACACAGGAAGGTCTCAGGAAATAGACTGTAACATACAGATATGGCTCTGTACATGGATTCTGGCATCAGGTAACCTGGGTTCAAGTCCCAGCTCCATATGTTAATGACTTCTGTAGCCTTGGGGCAATTACATAATCTCTGTAAACTTCAATTTAAGCATGTGGGGATAATATTAGCTATCTTCTGGGCTATTGTAAAAATTAAGGTTTTTATATATAAAATGTTCAGTTCCATGCCTGGCTGAGTTTGTGCTCAATTAATGGTAACTATTTCATTTAATAAGGTTGGTGATCTCTCTGCCCCCACATAAAATTATTTATTTTTAAGCAAAAATTTGGGTGGAAAGTGAGGTTTATGCACCAGTATAAAAAATGGTAAAGGATTTCTGAGACCCCATTATTGATTCCCAGTGTCCCTGGTATGATTTATTCTAATCAGCACCTGGAAGAGTTGGGGACTGGTGATATTCCCTTATGTAATCAGTCAACTGTTAGCTAATTTATAAGTTAATGTCGGGTTCTTCCTTTGTTCTTTTGCCTTAATTGTATACCTTGGTGTCCAGAAAAGAGAAATAGCACGAGAAGCTTGAAGTCCCTCGGAGAGTAGAGTATGTTTATCAAAATCCATAAAGAATGTTCGATTATACAATCTCTTCCAATGAAAAGGACTGTGCTGATTATCATGTTAATTAGAATACCTTCCACTCTACTGAAATGTTGTATACAATCAATGTTTTACTTCCCTGTGTCTCTAAGCACATAATTTGTACTTTTCTGAAGTGGGAGAGACAGATAGTACCAAATCTTTGTGTTACAGCTGGTTCCCCAGAGAAGCTTGTAGCTGTGCTGAAAAGAAAAAGAAAAAATAAAAACTTAAGGCAGATTGCCTGAACTATATACTAGGATATCATAGAAAAAAATTTACACTTTATCATGTGAAGCTCAAGAGTATTACCTTCATGATCAGCCAAAGAAATGTATCAGGCTGAAAACAAACACAAAAAAACCAGAGACACATCAATCCTCCCTTTCCATTTTCCTTTCCTTTCCTTTCTACCTATCAGCATTTTATAAACAAAGAAAAAATTTTAATTCAATGTTTATTTGATGAAATAAAAAATAGCAAAATTGTGAAATCAACATAATTTGAAGAGAGCACTTGCTTGTTTTCATATCAAAAGACATTGTAAGTGATACTCATATTAATTTCATTTCAACAAAAATTTGAATGTTTTTCTTAATGCAAGCGGTGTGTTAAGAACTATGGACCTATTGACATAAATAAGAAATGATCTCTACCTTCAAAGGGCGTTCAGTCTACTCAAAACAGGACCATAACTACATAAAGTAATTTAATGTGAAATGAAGTACGTATGACAAGAGTGGGGAGCCCAAAGCCTTCTTCCCAGAAATATCAGAGAAGGCTTCATCGGAGAAGTGGAATTTCGAGTTAATCACTGAAAGATCGAGTAACCTTTTCTAAGGCACCTAAGAGGAGGAAATGCTTCCAGGAGAGAGAAGATCATGAAAAAGTCATCACATTGTGAAAGTTTGGGGACCAGTGATGGGTGGTGTGGAGTGTGGCTGGAGCAGAAAGATCGTGGACAAAATGGTTGGAGCACAACCACAATGGTAGCCGGCAGGACCTTGAGTCCAATGCCCAGAGGACTGGACCTACTTTACAAAGTAAGCAGGGCCCACTGGAGATTCCTGAGGAGGAAAATGATCTGACCTATGTCAGATAAAACTTTCCCTTAGTTTGCACATCTACACTGATAGCAACTTCATCATTGCAGAAGCTTAGACCCAAAACCTTGGAGTTACCCGGGACTCCTCTCTCTCTCCCTGCTTCTCCCAGTCGGGAAATCCTGGGCACTATACCTAGAAACTAACCGGAGACTGGCCACATCTGATGTTCTTCTCTGCTACCATCTTCATCGAAGACAGACCATCTCTCACCTAGACTGTTGTCTGCTTGCTCACTGATCTTCCTGTTTTACTCTGGGCTCCCCACCTCAGAGTCTCTACATAGCAGACACAGTTGTCCTTTTACCACAAAAACCCAATAACATTAGTCTTCCATTCTAAATCCTCTGGTGGTTTCTCACCTCGTGCTCATTAAAATGTGTGGTCCTGCCCATGACCTGCAAGGCCCTGTGGGATTTACGGTCATCCCCTCCTTATCCCCGGTTTTGCTCAGCTGTGCTTTTTAAGGTTTCAGTTACCTGCGGTCCAGAGCAGGAGAGCAATGTCATTCCCCCTCACTTCATCTCATGCAGGCATTTTATCATCTCACATCATCACAAGAAGAAGGGTGAGCACGGGACAATAAGATTCCTTGAGAGAGAGAGACTACTTTCACACAACTTCTATTACAGTATATTGTTATAATTATTGTTCTGTTTTATTATTAGTTATTGTTGTCCATCTCTTACTGTGCCTAATTTATAAATTAAACTTTATCATACGTATGTATGTTTAGGGAAAACATGGCATATATAGGGGTCGGTACTATTTGTGGTTTCAGTCACCCACTGGGGGTCTTGGACCATATTTCCCGTGGAAGGCAAGGGGCTACTCTTCTCCCTCAGTTCCGCTCTGACCTGGCCTCTGGCCAGTCTCTTGCCCCTTTATTCCCTCTGATTCTTTCAGTGCTCCAAGCATAAGATAGCAGTGGCCAACACCCTCTGTTCCCTCTGCCTCCGAAATCTGTCATAGCAGTTGTTCCCAGATGACCTATCCTGTAGGGATGCCGTTTTGTGCCTGTCTCTTTTTTGGTAGACTTGAAGCACCTTGAAATTTTGTCAAATGCTCACATCATACATGTGTGCCAGGCACTCCTAAAAGAACTTTCCAAATACTAACTCATCGAATTCTCATAGCCCCACAACATAGGTAGTAGTATTCCCATTTTCTAGACTAGGAGATTGCAGCACAGAGAGGTTTAGTCAATTATATAAGCTCTCACAGCTCCTACGTAGTGGAGCTCAGTCTCAAACTCAGGGAGTAACCATTTTCACCATCACTTCTGTCTTTCGAAGGCAGAGACTTCGTTTTGTTCACTGTTATGCTGCTTCCCTGGTACCTAGGATGTGGCTTGGCTCGGTATTTAATGAATAAATAAACTTTGGCTTTATTGATTTGAGGTGGTGGTACATCATTTCTTTCTTGTGTTCAGAAACCAGTGGAAAAAATAGGAAGATAAAAATCAGAAAGTTTGTTTTTGTTCAATCACCAAATACTATTTCTTTTGAGAGTATCACTTAAGTTGCTTTTTTTTTAAGCTGTTATTTTTTTATCAGCCTGCATGATTCCATTTTCCATTAAAACACTGTTATTGTAAACTCAGCAGTAAATACTAAATATTAAATACTTGACTGCTTTTCTATGATCACGTGCTGAGTTGAGTAAATTAATCAAAAGAAAGCTTGTCTCTAAAAGTTCCTCCTTTTAATTGCACTGTGGGAAATAGTCAATAAAAAGATATTTGATGAGGAATGTTAGCCTTATCAAACTAAGCAAGCTTATATTGATTGTGGCAAGTGCCAAGCAGTGTGCTGTGAATATAAAGACCTTTATGATGTCCCTACATCTATGGAGTCCACTCTGTGGTCTAAGAGATAGACTAGTAAATATGTAAGTACAAAAATGATCACTTGGGTACAACAGAAGCATAGATCTATATGTTTGGAGAATTGGGTAGAGTGGGAAAGGTGACAAGAAAGACTCAGTGGAGGTGAGGGAGTTAGGTGAGCATTTGCAAGGCTGACTTGGTGGGAGCTACTTAGGGGCAGGGGGTATTGGTGGCGATGGTGGGTAGAGGGCTTTCCAGATAGGGAAAAATGCAAGACTAATGGAAACTTACCATATTGTGAATCTTTGTTCAAGTTGGTCTTTCATGGTGAAAAAATCTATTAATTTGTGAAAAACCAATTTCTTATTAATTCTATAAACTGACCCAAGAATATTGAAGGTTCAGAATTGCATATGTATAAAAATTGCTGACAGAAAATAAAATAATGTACTATCATTTTATAGGTGGTTTAAAATGTATTCCCATTTAATTATGAAAATGCAAAATTATGGTCTTATTTAACTCCTTCTTAGAATTAGCATTTTGGTGCAGTTCTTGAAAGCAGCCAAATTTCTACAAATGCTCTTAACTTCTGGCTAAACTTCAGGTTTGTTTCTATCTCAGATACATTTTTGTAGTAAGATTATTCATAACACTTACTTACAATATACCTTTTTTTTTAAGATTTATTTATTTATTTTAGAGAGAGAGCACGCACCTGAGCTGGGGGAGGGGCAGAGAGAGAGGGAGAGAGAGAATCTCAAGCCAACTCCCTGCTGAGTGCTACACGGGACTCTGTCTCTCAACCCTGAGATCATGACCTGAACCAAAACCAAGAGTTGGATGCTCAACTGACTGGGCCACCCAGGTACCCCCAATGTGTCTTTAAAATGTACCCGATCAGGGGCACCTGGGTGGCTTAGTTGTTAAGCGTCTGCCTTCGGCTCAGGTCATGATCCCAGGGTCCTGGGATTGAGCCCCTCATCGGGCTCCCTGTTCGGCGGGGGGAGCCTGCTTCTCCCTCTCCACTCCCCCTGCTTGTGTTCCCTCTCTTGCTGTGTCTTTCTCTGTCAAATAAATAAAAGAAAATCTTTAAAAAAAATAAAATAAAATGTTTCTGATCAGTTTATTTGTGGGTAAAACTTGGCATAGATACTTTGTGGTATTCCATGCATTTTTAGCAAGACACCTAGGTTTTTCTTTAAGAAACTTTCATATAACAACAGCTTAGGTTTTATGATCTTGAAAATTCCTTATATCTGCACCATGCTTTATAGTTTACAAAGACTGTTGCTTTAACAGTTTATCTACTTTGTATCAGTTGTTTCTAGCAATAGTTCTTTGAGTTAGCAAAGGCCAGTTGGTCCAGAATTCCATGTACAAATTTCTGCTTCTCTTCTACTTGATCTTCAAATGTCTGGATGCAATGCACTCAGATAGCTGTTGAGAGCATGTAATTCCAAAGAAGGTGTCAGGGCACCAGGTAAGATCATTGATCAAGGGGCACCGTGAGAGCGATGCAGATGGACAGTGAGTCATGTGACCAGGGATTCAATCAATCTTGGCTCTTTCATCACCCGGATGTAAACCCTGGACATAACGCTACACTTCTCTGTGTCTCGATAAATCATATCTGAAAGTGAGTTGGAAGGGAAGGGACTAAATCATGTCCAAGGTTCCTTTTAGTTCAAAGTTTTGAGACTTGATGTGAACTTGAAAGTCAATGAAGCAGAATAAACACAACGTTAGAGGAATCTGTTAGAGGATTTTGGTGAAGTATGGTTTTAAGATGTGACACCAGTGAAGTACATTTGGACAAGTCATCATAGGCATTTTGCAAATGGGCAACATTCCTCATATGGAATGTACTGGAAGTTGGTTTCATATTAACATAGGCACTTTTTGACATATATGACTTGAAGCTTACTTTGGTAAGGCAGTTGCACCATTTAAGTGATCTGCTTCTATTACAAATTTATGATTTCCCTTAATTATACTAAATAAAAATTTTCTAACAACTTTAAGACAGGATCAAAAGAATTACTTCCAGATATTGCAGATTAATAGAAACACTGTTGATACTGGCGAGGAAATGTTTGTGTTTTCTGGGTTTTCATTTCTTTGTTTTGGTTTTTTTGGTTTGGTGGCGTGTTTTTGGTTAAACAGTATTTTTTAAACCATCTGCCTATGAAATGTGTAGTGAAAATAAATTTATAGAAATGGCATCAAAGCCATTTTTAGAAAGCAAGAATGGTATCAAATGTTGATATTATAAACATATATTTATTTTCTTACAGAATTTCTTGTAAATGAAGGTGCCTGTAGCCCATAATTGTTGGGAATTCATTGTTTTCTTGTATTCTGGTCCCTAAACTAGGTAATTGACTGGAGGTCAGAGCTAAGATTTATTGTCACCCTTGGTACATTTTCTAGGAAGATGCAGAACTTTCTTGCATATCATCTTAGATCAAAGGCTAAATTTTATCATTAGTACTTCAGAAAATCTGTGGTTCTTTTTCCAAAATCTGTGCTTCCACTTGGAAAAACTCTAAATTTCTTTTCATTCTCACTATTCTTTGAACAATTCCTACACAGATGCCAATGCAAGCAAACCCTGCCTATGAACCTCTGTTCCTCAAAGTAGAAAGTGTTGTTCTAACCGGGGCCCATATTCACAAAAAAAAATTTTTTTTTTTTAGAAATTAGTCTGTTTATCAATACAAAGATCACTATGTGAGAAAAGTATGGCTCTCTGAACATCCATTTTTATAACTTCTGTGGAATTAGCAGAGGAAAAGCTCCATGAACCCAAAGCTCAAATTATTTCTCTCTCTGACATGACTTACTGATAGTTATATTAATAATTCTACTTTCTTTCTTCCAGTAAAGTAGACAAAGAAAATAATGTAGTCAACTAATTCTTTGAAGGCTGGATCAGTATCTTATTCATTTGTGTATCTTTGGCACCTAGTAGGTGTCAGTAATTCTTTGTTGAGTAAACAAAGTGCCTCATAGGCTTTCAACCCAAGGGCAAAATATACAGGATGCTTACTACAGAATAATTCATGAGATGCTAGTGACCAAAAGGGTCATTTTTTCTTTCCGTGAACATGTTCAAGAGACATAAGAGTTCAGAGTGAACTGAAGTCTTTCAAATCTTAATATACTTAGTGCTGGCATCTTAAAATAATTTATGGATGTGATTTTTGTAGTATGTCATAGAGATAATTTGTCTACAATCATTTCATAAGTATCACTGAATAGCTGTCTTGTAATAAAAGTCCATCATTATTATATTGAATCAGACTTAAATACAGAATGTAAGTTGTACTCTGTTGTAGAATGCATTTAAATACCTTGATTAAATCCTACTAACTCAATTTCAAATGACATTTCATGCCCTTAGTCTCTTAGTATTTTTTTTCCACCCCTACATGGTGATTGTCTTTCCTTGACTTCTTACCATATTCATTGATTTTATTTTTCTATTAGTTTGAAAAAAATTAGGTTATTTATATGAGTTTACATTAACTACAATTACTTAACAATTTTAAATCGGACTATAGTGAAGCTAATTTAAATACACAGTTTATCATGGTTGAA
Organism: Neomonachus schauinslandi; assembly: GCF_002201575.2. Classification (NCBI taxonomy): domain Eukaryota; kingdom Metazoa; phylum Chordata; class Mammalia; order Carnivora; family Phocidae; genus Neomonachus; species Neomonachus schauinslandi. Next base: position 14,137,176 of record NC_058405.1, on the reverse strand, counting down.
TTGTGTTTTAGGAATTAGTCTGTACGTCTGACATAATCCTTCACTAACGTTTTTCCTTTTCCGTAACTTTTGGATTTCAGCCACTGTTAATCCAGCCTAAGGCTTTCATGAAGGGCTGGGGTTAGCTCCGTTTTAGCTGAGCTGATAAAAGTAAACCTGAATGATAGTAGTTGTAGTTTTACCAGAGGAAGACAACAGATGCACAGAATGCTAGAATTAACTCAGCTTCTCTAGGTCCGTGTCTGAAAGTATGGTCCAGGAGCAGTAGCATCGACATCCGCTGGCAGAGTCCCAGACCCTGCCCACACCTACTGCGGGAGAATTCCTGGAGGTGGCAGCCATCCATCTGTGGCTTTCCAAGCCCTCCAGGTGACTCTTAATTCATGCTCAGATCTTCCCTTGATGTGGAGAATTCTCTGGGGCCTAAAGCAACTAAGAATACCAGCCCATCTCAAGGAGGTCCAGGCAATACAACCCAAACCTTCATCAATATAAACTGAAATTCATGGGTTTCAATGTAGACAAACTTGAGCTTGCATCCCAAGGAATGGATTCCTAACTCCTCATCCGGGGTAACCCATGTAAGCATCAGGTTTGTCATCTGAAGAATAATGCCCACCTTGCTTGGCTGTCGTGAGGATTAGAATGATATGTAAAAAGCAAGACCCAGAGATGCTTTTACCACATTGCAAATGAGGTTTAAATGTGGGGCCTTTACTTGTTTAAGTCTCTTCTAGGTAATATTAAGTTCTGAACCGAATTTTGTTGGCTTTTTTTTTTTTAAGTTTGTATTCTTTTCTTTTTTTAAAAAAATTTTTGTTTATTTATTTGACACCGAGAGAGAGAGCGCACGCACAAGCAGGGGGAGCTGCAGAGGGAGAGGAAGAAGCAGACTCCCTGCTGAGCAGGGAGCTTGATGTGGGGTTCCATTCCAGGACCCTGGGATCATGACCTGAGCCGAAGGCAGACGCTCAATTGACTGAGCCACCCAGGCGCCCCAAAGTTTGTATTCTTTTCTTAAGGAGGACACTCAAGTTGGCTTAGCTTCAGAACCCACAGAATCCCACTATGCGCTCCTGCCTTATTACAAGGCTTGGCTTGTAATGGTCCTGAGGCTCAGGAAGTGGCAGTTCTTTGAGTACTGAGTCTACTCCCTGTTCACCATTTTCTGTCATCTACATATGAGCCCTGAATTGTATTCTGGAATGACTTCCCAGCATAGAACATAAGCCAGGTGATGGGTGCATAGTATACATTTCTGGATGCCAATGAGTTTGAAATGTGTTTAGGAAACACAACTTAAGTGCGGAGGGGTGTCGACTCTCACAAAGCAAGAGTCTGCTTGCTTGTCAGGTCAGGCGAACATTGCAGCCACTCCGTTTACATTTATCTAGTACATGGCAAACAAAGAGTATGGACAGTTGAGTTTTTTTTAAAAAAAATTTTTTTTGAGACCACAACCTTTTTAAACTAATGTGAAGTTGCTTAAGATTCAAATGACAGTTCTCTGAAAGTCAGATTGTATTCTTTGCCCTCTCTTTGACAATGATTATAGTAATTGAACAGAATATAGGCTTCTCCACTGAAGTGTATGAATGTAGACACTTAGGTTATATTTCCAAAGTAGCATGTGTAGACTTAGCCGTGTGTCTCCTTGTAATACTGATGGTGTCGTGCAAAAAGTGTTTTTGCTCATTGGCTTGAAAATATATCCCAACGACATTAATGCAGGTATCCTTCAGCATCATCAGTTATCCCATTTCTCTCTACTTCTTTTTGATTCTTTTCGATTAATTTCCTTCCAGAATGTAGAGTTATCTGAGCAGTGATTTTGTGTGTGTGTGTGTGTGTGTGTTTTAATGATAGTAGTGCTAGCATTTTCAGTATTTATCAAATGCTGACTGAATCTTTTTGGTTGAAGAGTTGGTTAGGAAAGTTGCTGTCAAGCTCACTCACCACCACAGTAACCGAATTCGAATACCTTCTGGGGATACAGACATGTACGTAATCTAACTCTGTGGCACCGAGGCACAGTATGTAGTGTATTTATGATTGAACAGAAAGTTTCAAACAGCAGCCTGTGAAATTGGATTTTAGATGTAATGTACCATAAATAAGTGCTATAAAGATTGCCTTTAATGCTATAAATCAGTTTTTATTGGTTTCAGCTATCTCATTCTGGTTATTGTATTACCCACAAAATCAGAGGAAATCAAAGAGCTGGAATATTTTTTATTTTAATATCCCATATTCTACAGTAATGGCACATGAACCCTTACAGCTTCCTTTTTGGGTAGGTTGGACAAAGTTGACAGGTGGCAGGCCCTGGCAACATATCAGTGGCAGGATCGATGTAAACAACCAAACTTTGGGACTTGAAACCTTTTAAAATTTCCTGTCTGTGAAATATACAAGGGAGGTGAATTGGCAGATCCCTTTCCTGTCTGAGAAGCTGGTTGTCATATTCTTTGTGCAAGGCGGACACCTGTAAAGATTGGCAGGTGAGATGTGCTTTGCATCTTTGCCAGGTGGATGGAGTTTGGTGATGAAGCTATCCATTGGGGATAGGGGTACCCGTGCATGACCTATCTGAGTTATTTAAAGCACCCCAAACTGTTGCTATGAGAGAAAGTGGTGTCCTCAATCTCTCAATGTTCCATTTAGAATCAGCCCTTCCCTCATCCCCCCCCCCTCCGCCCCCACCACGGACACTTTGATGTTTTTTATTCAGTATGGTTTAGTCAAGAAAATCAACATACTGGCATTTTAAAAAACCCTTAGAAGAGCATACACATGGACTGGTAGAGCCCAGGAAGCTATAGTAATTTAAAGGTGAACTAGTTAGGACTAGAACAGTTTTCAAGCTATTAAAAATGTAACTGTTCTTGGTTTATGTGTAGTTTTCCTTAGTGTTTACTTACATAAGTACCCCACATTCAAGACACTCTGACACTCGGGCCTCATGGGTACGACTTTCATTGTTCAAGGTCAAAGCCATAGGACCCGAAGAAGGCAAGAGGAGCAACAGAGGTTTCTTGAAACTGAGGATATCAGAGAGCTACATCTTCACTGTGCTTCACTTTTTATTTTTACTGCAGCATTACACCAGATATTTATTAGTTCCCCCACCTGAAAACCATTCTTAGCCGTCAGAGAAGGCACGAAAATGCTGTGCTTTGTCTTGATTACAAAGAAATCTAATTCCCCCAAATGCTTAAATAATCTTGAACCTGCTGGTGACAAAAGCTACAGATAATGTTAATACTACTAATATTATGCCAATCTGAGTTCAGCAATTATTTTTTTTTTCCAAAATAGGAAATCTTCTTGATGCCACCTTTACTCGATGCGAACTAAGCTGGAAGAACTAAGGGGATTATGTTGATCAGGGCTTGACATTTATGATTGCCAGTTCTCTGCTGAAAATACAGCCCAGGAGCTCAGCCCTAGCCTTGCGAGGCAGCTGGATCCCAGAGTGTGCTTTGTCACCTGTTTTAGGCTGCACTCAATTTTCTGGGAGCTCCAAGGGCTGCCTGCATTGAACAAGAAACTGTCCCTGTCTGGAAGCGTACATGTAGTTGTGGCGGGGGTGGGGGGGAAGCTTTTTCTTTAAGGACCTCTGTTGCTAGTTCCATGTTCTTAGTGGAACAAAGGGAACTTCTCTTCCTCCAAAACTAGCCTTCGCCAAGAAGCTATCATCAATGAAAACCCTCCCTATTTAGTTACAGACCAACCAAATGATCCTATCATTTGTCTCTTTTGTATTCCTCTCTGTATGACTCTCTTTAGGCAAATGCTAAAAATATAATTTTATATTTTGGTTTATTTGATTTGCTTTCCCTTGCCTCCTGGCCTAGCCTAGTTGGCCTAAGATCACCAGAAATGAGCTTTTACTCAGCAAAGTCAGGTTTATCGTGCCATTGCAGTGAGAGAGACCCTCACCAGGGAAACTGGGGCATCTCACTAAAGAAAGGAAAGCATAGGGGTTATTACAGGATTTTGAGGGATAATGGAGTTGAGGTTAAATTTAAATAAAGCAGTGTTTGGATAGGCTCAAAGCAGAGCAGGGCTGTGTGCAAAGGGTTTAACATCAAGTCTGGACTGTGAAGTGCATCTAAAGTCCTGTTTCCTTGGAAACTACAAAGTTAAGACACACGTATAATGTAGTGTCCTGAAACCCCTTATTGGAAGCTCTGCACCAGGATTGGAAATTGAGGCTGCCTCTGGGTCAAAGTGGCATAGATCCTCTAGGTGAGAGTGGGATGTTTCATTTTTACTGATACAATGTCAAAAAAACAGTTTTGATAGTTAATGATTTTAGAACAAAGTATCTAAGTGAGTAAAACAATAGTAGTCACCCAAAGGTGTTTGTTGAGACACTTTACATCTGTAGTATGTACTTGGGAGAAGTATGGTTTCCTGTTAACTTTCAGCTGGCTTTATCTGTATCTATTTTTCTAGATGTTGCACGTAGGGGTACATTTTTTTACTTTCTCAATTTAACTATTTTTAATTTTCTTACTCCCCATGTCAGTTAGAAAAACTTAATTTGCAAAGAAAAAAAATACTCAACACAAATAGGGTTAAATAATTAAGAAAATATATGGACTAACAACAGAAGGGTTGAGGAATTGAAAGGGCTTAGGTAAGGTTTGATCAAGCACCTTTTGAAAATCACTAAATGTCTTATTTCTTTCTCTTCCCATGGCTCTCCATATTGTCTGCTTTGCGCACATCTTACAGCTTCTTTTGGAACTCATAATGATATTGGTCTTTATATTATAACCTTTACGACTCTTTCATATTTTATACTTTTTTCTTAGTCCTGCTTTCTTAATAATTTTATCCTTTCTGTATTTCAGTTTATGAATTTTGTCTTCATCTAGGTCATATTTAGCTGTTAATCTGTCTCTTGGGTTTTATATTTCAATTATTTTATTTCTAGAAATTCCAGGTCGTTGTTTTTCAAGTCTGCCTGACTTTGTGATAGTGCTCATTCCTTTTAGATATTTTCAACTTCTCCTTTTATGTCCTCAATCATTTTTTTAATATACTTAACTTTTATTCTGTATCTCATAGTTCTTTTATCTGAAATCTGTTTGGAGATCCACTCTTATTTATCTGTTGACTTTTACCTGATGGATTTTTTCCCCTGTGTTGTTGTTGTTGTTGTTTTGGTTTGGTTTGGTTTTTTTGGTAACTTGGGATTGTGAAGTTATGTCTTTTGGGGTTTTATTCAGTGGAATCCTTTACAGCCTGGGTTCAGCATTAGAGCGAGGCTGGGTATGGGAGTCAGGAATATACTGGCAGAGAATATTCTATGTTAAATATCAGACTGTAGGTTCCTAATCATGTTGTAGTAAAGATTCAGACTCCAAATCTATGTGAGAGCATACTTATATTCTCTTGGGTATATATTCTCAGGGAAACTTTTATTCACCCGGACCCCAGTATATCTGTGTGTGCGTGTGCATGTGCGTGTGTGTGTGTGTGTGTGTGTAGGTGAGGTCATATATTTATTTAATCCACCATTTTTCAAAAGATTGGACCTTAAACTGTATGTATGGTCCCACTGGTACGTCATATGGTTTGCAAATAACTTATCTCAACTTCTGTTAGCCCCAGTGCTCTAGGATTATATTTATAATGTGAAGTCCTTAATTTTAGAATAGTCTAATTTATCAACATTTTCCTATTTTTGAGATTACAAATATTACTCTGTAGCAATTTTACAAAGATATTCTCCCATATTGTCTGTTAGTATGCCTAGATTTGATTTTTTGTGAATGATGTGAGATAGGGAATCCAACTTTTTTTTCCTTAGTTTTTGGTGTAGTGTTCAGTGATTCATTAGTTGCGTATAACACCCAGTGCTCATCACATCATGTGCCCTCCTTAATGCCCATCACCCAGTTACCCCAACCCAGGGAATCCAACTTCATTTACTTAACATTTTCTCCAGCATCCTTTATTTCTCTATAGCTTTTCAACCAACTCTGTCAATTATTAGTTTTCATAGATGCTTGGGTCAGTTTGAAAGCTGTCAGTTATATTTCTCTGGTTTATTTATATGTACTTGAATCAGTGTCTTAGTCTTACTGTCTTATTATACAATAAGTACTAATACGTTTTAGGTAAGTATTCTCAACTTATTTTCTTCAAGTGTATTTTGGCTGCTCTTGATTATTTGATATTCCATATAAATTTTAAAATTTATTTGTGTATAGAAAAATTGGGGAAGACCTGTTATTTTCATAATATTGGGTCTTTCTATTAATGAATTTGGCATTCCTATCAATTTTTTTTGTAGACTTTAATTTTTTGTTCGAAATGAGTAATTTTTTAAAAGTACTGCATATCATTGGTTAAACATTTCTTGGCACTTAATATGATTTGGTACTATTTTAATTGGCATATTTTAAAATTTACCTTTCTTATTGCTGCAGTATTGGAAATATAATTTAATTTTGCGTATTTATCTTATATCCAACAGTTTTGCTAAAATTCTCTTATTAATTATGTTATCTGTATGTTCTTTTTGTGTTCTATGGATGCACTCATATCTTTTGCAAATGGTGACAGTTTTATCTTTTCCATTCTGATTCTTGTATTTTTATTTATTTGTATTTCTTACTGGCAGAGATTTCTCAACCAATTTTTTTAAGTTGAATTATAATTGTAAGCTTAAGGTCTACAACATGTTGATTTAATACATTTATATACTGTAATACGATTATCATTGTTAGCATTAGCTAGACCCTCTATCATGTCATATGATTTAATCATGAATGCATGTTAAATTTTAACCAGTGGTTTTATGCATCTGTTTTGTAGAAGATCATATATTTTCTCCTTTAATCTTTTAATGTGGTGAGTTAGAATAATCAACTTTCTAACAATTTTGTACTTATAGGAGGAAGACAAGTGGCTACAGTGAGTGTATTTTTAATATAATGCTAGATTTTGTTTGCTAATATTTTATTTAGGAATTTTGGAACTATGTCCAAGATCTGTCTGGCCTATTATTCTCACATACTCTTCTCTTTTTGTTTGTTTGTTTGTTTGTCTGTTTTTTAAGGCTATATTAGCCACATAAAATAGGTTAAAGAGTGTGCGGTTTTTTTATTCTATGAGTTTCCTTATGCCTTGTATTTTTTATTTATTGAGTGTGTAATAGGCTTCTCCATAAAGTAATTTGGGCCTGGCGTTTTCTTTGTGAAAAGATTTTAAACAATGGATTTAATTGCACTAATGATTATATGACTGTTAAGGCTTTCTAATTTTTCTTGAGCCAATTCTGATAAGTTGTATGTTGTAAAAGTTTACCCATTTCAGCTGTGATTTCAAATGTCTTGGTATAAATTTGTTTATAATAACCTTTCATTATGATTTAAATCTCTTCTACATCTGAAGCTATGCCTTCATTCTCATTCCAATTACTTTTCATTTGTACTCTTTCTCCTTTTTAAAATTAATATTACCAGCAGTTTTCCTATTCAGTTGATATTTTCAAAGAATTGACTTGGTGTTTTGATCCTTTCTATTGTATGTCTGTTTTTTCATTCTTTATGGATTGCTCTTCATTAATTCTTACATCATGCTTTATTTGAATTTATACTGTTGTTCTTTTTCTGTTTAAGTTTGGTACTTAACTCATTTATTTAAAGATTTTATCCTTCTACGGGCGCCTGGGTGGCTCAGTTGGTTAAGCGACTGCCTTCGGCTTAGGTCATGATCCTGGAGTCCCGGGATCGAGTCCCACTCCCTGCTCAGCAGGGAGTCTGCTCCTCCCTCTCATGCTCTCTGTCTCTCATTTTCTCTCTCGCAAATAAATACAATCTTAAAAAAAAAAAAAAATTAAAGATTTTATCCTTCTTCATACATTCATATAGATGTATAAATTTCCCTCAGAACTTATTAGCTGAACTTATTAGCTGAATCGCACAAGTGTTAATATGCAGTTATTGTAATTATTCAGTTCATTAAAAAATTTTCCATCATGATTTTTCTATGATTCATGTATTTTTCAGAAACATATGCTTTTTAAAAATTTCCAAATATATAGTTCTTGTTCTACATACCTTTTGTTTTTTATTTTTAACCTAATTACTATTTACAGAATACCGTCTACCTGATATCAGTCTTTTGAAAAATATTGAGATGTACTTTTTGGCCTCTCATGTGGACAGTTTTCATAAGTAGTTCACATGTTCTTAAATGAAAGGTAAATTCTGAAGTTGTTTGGTTCAGTGTTCTGTATTACATTTATCCATTTAAATCAAGTATGCTGTCCAGAACTTCATCTCATGCTGGCTTTTTTTTTTTGCTGGATCTATGAATTTATTAAATGTTTTATCATTATGAGCAGACCTTATTTTTCTCTGCTCACACTTTTTTCCCCTTAAAGTCTATTCTTTTTGTGATGTTTTGGGTTAGTATTTGACTTAACTGATCCCTTTGCATCCTTATTTGTTCAGAATGGGTGTGTATGTATGTATGTTTGTGTGTCTGCATATATATATATATATATATCTATGTATATATCTCCATATATATATATGCACATATGTGTGAACTCTAATAATCTTTTAAAAAATTCTGGATAGATTATTTCATTGGAACTTTATTTTACCTTTTTTTAAATTTATGTCTGCTTTGTTATTCAATTTTTTCTAATTTCTTGCTTTCTTTTGAATTTTATCTCTGTACTCATTTAAAAAATTTACTCTTTATGCCTCTTTTTAGTGGTTACTGTGGATAATTTAACATCCTTAAATTGGCACAGCTTAAAATTAATCATAGCTTTACTCTCATCCCAAATGATATAAAAACCTTAGAATGCTTTAGCTTTATCACTACCCTCCCAACTTATATGCTATATTGTCCATTTATTATGTTCTATATTTTTTAACCTTCACAAATTAAACTGTTTTATACATCAGTATTTGTATTTACCATATATTTACTGATACCATTGCTCAGAATCCCATCTTGCATTTTAGGTCTGACTAGATTTCTTTCTTTCTTAGGTATATCCTTTAGAGTTTTGGTTAGGGATAGTCTGTATATGATGAAAACTTGCAAGTTTTACTTTTCTGAAAATGTCCTTATTTTGCCCTTGTTCTTGCAAAGTTACTTATACTGGGTGTGAAATGCTAGGGTGATGATTGCTTTGTCTCAGTGTATTGTACTCTGTCTTCTAATGTCCGAGAAGTCAGTCATCAGTATAATTGTTCCTTTATAAATGATATCCCTTTTTTTCCCTCTCATGCTCTCAAATATCTCTTCTTTATTTTCATTGATATATATTTTTACTTTCAATATGTCTAGGTGTGGATTTCTTTTTATTATTTAGTATGCTTGGAAATCATTAAGCTTTCTGGATATGAGTTTAGTACTTTCAAAAATTATTGAAAACATTACTTATCTTTTTCCAACATTTCCTTTTAATTTTATTCATTATGAATAAATGAAACTATGAAACTCCATGTAGATATACTTCAAATTTTCTCATATCTATCTCTTTTTATCTTTTTTCTATTTTTAATATTTTTCTCTTTGGGTTGATTATTTCAGATTTATCTCCAAGATCATTAATACTCTCTTCAGCTGTGTTGAATCTCCTAATTTATCCTACTGCATTTTAAATTTGATTTCAAAAATTAATAAATCCAATGTATACTTTTAGAAATGGATTGGTTTTAAAAGTATCTTAATTTTTCATGTTTTGAATCTTTTATTTCTTGGAGCATGTTAAATTTTTTTATATTAAGAGGATTATGTATTCAATATTTGAGATCTTTGCAGATTATTCTGTCATCTCTCATTCTTAGTGTGTTGTTTCTTGTGTGTGTTGTGATCCTTTTTATTGTGATTTCCTTGTTTTTCTTAGAATTACCTATGAGAACTAGTAGAGCTCCACCACCGTCCTTTAGAGAAAGGATGTCCAAGATTAATACCAATCTGGCTGCACATTTAAATATTTTCTATGCTTGTGGTTTTTCAATACATACAGAAAGCACAAATGTGGGCCAGAAATCCCAGATTGTCCATAAAGATTGATTCGTGATTATGAATTCTCAGGGAGATTTATTTTTCGTCATACTTAGTATCAAGTTTATGGTCGGCAAGTTCCCTTACTCTCCTTTCCTGATGGTTAGGATTATTTATTATTTACTCTTCCATTTTGGAATCTTAGCTCTGTGTAGAGCTCTGTTAAGTTCCTCACTCTAACCCAGACCCTGGCTCTGATCTCTTACTGCCTCCCATGCCCTAACAATCCATCCGAATAGAGAGTCAAGGTCACACAATTGGGCCAATACCCTCAGGACAGCTGAGGCTTTGATGCTGGCTGACCTCTCTGGGACCGGCTTTTATTTCATTTTGGGGATTCAGTTTATCTGGGATTCCTTTTTTTCTCAGGAGCTCCAAGATGGCTTTAAAGAGCTATGCTTTAAAAAAGATTTTATTTAATCATTTGGGGAGCTTTCAAAGGGAAACAGAAAATTTAGCCTGCCATACTTTCAGAAATGGGAAGCTCTCCCCAAATGGGCTTTTTCTATGGTGCTTGTTGGAATAGGGATATGAATGAAATTTACTTCATTGAGTTTGGCATTTTTTTTTGGAAATGCAGCTCACCATTATAATTAGAAATCAATGGTTTTCAGTACTCTTAAATGTAAAATCAAGGCAGAAACATTCTAAATGTGAGAGTACAAATGCATATGGGATAGAGATTCTTGCTAATTTCCTACCAGGAAATAAAGGTATATAGAACTGGGTTGTAATCAAATGAGCTGGGAGGTGGAGGTGATATTTCAGACAGGCCCCTCTGGTTTCAAGGGCAAGATAAAGCATATACAAAACAGCTCATTTTTTCCCAAACTTTTCTTCAGAGTAGTTTTATTCTGGCATAGATTATGGGCCTTTTCTCTCCTTTGTGTCTGGTTATCATCTATCTATTCTTCTCTGTTTCTAAAAATAAAGTAGCACCCGTGGCCCTGTTTAGATCAAAGGGCACAGCAATAATAAATGTTTTTATCATGAAATAACAGCAATGAATACTGTCAATTTCATTCTCAAAAGGCTGGTAACATAAGACACTGACTTTGTCCAAGAGTCGTACATTTAATGAGGTAAACAAGAATGTTCTAAGAGTAAACCATGTTGTTTGTGTGGAAAAAGAAATAGCCATTTGTTCTATTTTTCTTTTTCTCTGCACCAACCCATACTGCCTGTCATTCTGTTGGGAGATTCTGTTACCATTAGGGACTGGTTTTCAACCCCAGTCCATAGCATCTTATCTACTGATATCCCAGACATGTTGCAAAATTCTTAAAATACAATTAACTGCAGTATACTTTGGTTGTATGTCATATTTTAAAAACATCAACTAAAGGTTTTCTCCAGATATCTCCAGATAATACTGCAAATTCCTCAAAAAGCCAATTAATTTCTAAATTGACTTTGGTAAAGATGTCATATATTTCTTAAACATTTCTTGCAATGATAGGATGTCGGAATCAGTGCTCTGGGGCTCATGAAAGTCTCCTTGAAAGAAAACCAAGGGAGTGTGAGTGCCAAAGCAGAGTGGGAAGGGTTGCCATTTGGCCAGCCCACTGGAGACCTATCTGGAAATACACGCAAGTTAGAGCTCCAACTAGTTGAGATAGGAGTGAGTTGGCTGTTCTCTCATTTGAACATAATGGAGAGCTTTTCTAATTCAAGAATATCAAATAGTAGGGGGAGCCCCAGAATATCTGCTAATATAACTTGATTTCTGAACATCAAACATGGCTTGCTTTCTGCAATTCAGTCTTTTTAAATGCCTTTGCAAAGCAGTTGCAGAGCACCAACCCTTGGAAACACAGAGAATTTAGACTACCAGTAAGGATTTGGATGTATGTCAGTGGAAGAAGATGGGCTTGCTGCTTTTGTTATTTAGTCACTGCCTGGTGAGCCCAGAGAACAGTATATAACATACACAGGATCCCTGCCCTTAGCAGCTTCCATACTGAAAGCGAATCACTGGTTTTCAGCAGCAATACCATTTCTTTTTATTGTTAGTGTTGGCGAGGGAACTTTGATAGTTCAGGCTGTACACTACACTAAGGATTAAGGAAAACATTGCCTCTGTCCATATGGTGTGTCATCTGAATACGCCAGGCAAGACATTAGTAGATATAAAAATCTGGAAATACGCGATCGGGAGAGGGGCATGTTTACAGTGACATTGGCCGGGTCATTTGTTTGGATTTCTCCTCTCACTGTGCTGCAAGCCACACTTGTAATCAGAACCTCTCCTAATTCTTTTCTTCTTTCATCTTGCTTTCCTGTCACTCTTCTAACAGTGGAAGCTGTAGGGTTGGCAGTGTGCTCCTTCCCTGCGGTGAGTCAAACATGGAGGAGCGGATTTCGGTACCATTCCTTGGATCAGTCAGCATGTGTGTGCACACTGGCAGCAACCAGTGTTTCTCAGACTTCCAGAGAGAAAGGCAGGAATATAAAGTGAAGGCATATGTACAGACATGACAGGGAAGGCAGAAACGAAGAGCAACCACAGCAAGCAAAAGAACTCTCGGCTCGGTTCAGAACCAAACAGCAAACGGTGCTGTTTGCCAAAGTATAAAACTTTCAGTCTCAAGGGACTGAATTAGTGACTGAAATCTTTGCTGAGCACTGACTGAGTGAATATAGTATGCTTCAAAGGCATCCGAGAGAGAGAGAGTATCTAGAAAAACTTTAAAATGGAAGAAAACATAGAAAGTCCTTTAGTCTGTTGCTTCAATTCAAGGAGGAGGACATGCGAGCCCAGAGATGTCTTAGTGGGCTTAATTCTAGGCACTGAGCTGGGCAATGAAAGAGCTAGGGCTGAAACTTGGATCTTGTGGCATCGAGTTCTCAACGTTTCCAAACACGGACTTGTGGCCCTAAATATACATGAAATGTGGAAGTGGGTCCTGTTTGTATAAGTGATGAAGGGAGCTTGTCCCTGGATTCTGCATTTCCACCTTAGCGCTTGCCTCATCTATCATTGCTAATATGCAGGGTGGCAAGGCATATGGAGAGGAATAGTCAATAAGAAAATGACAGAATGACTTATTCTCTGTCACCAATACTAAGGAAGGGTTTATAAGGCTAGAGATTGGGCTCCTCTGAAACTCAACCTTCACCCAACAAATCAAGCCTCATTCTGTATTTCCTAAGGTGACAGAGTCTCTGGAGATTTGGTGTCATTCATTCATTCATTCATTCATTCATGTATAAAGTAAGCAATATATAGGAGTGTCTTTACTACAGAAAAGGTCTTCAAAGACTATTTTATTGCCAAAGTTATTCACATTACTTTATGTTTACTTTACCACAATGTGGTATTGACACTGTTCTCTGCCTTTTCTATGAGAATATTTACTGCTGAGCCTCCAGGATTTCACCCTATCTTTGTCGCACACATAGGTCTCTGAAAGGTCTCATCACCTTCAGAAGCACCTGCTCTTCCCACCCCCCCAAATGGTATTTTTCCCCAAAGATTCCCAGCTACTGTTTTTTTTCTCTTCTAACAAGTTCTTCGTGGGGAATCTCATCCACTCTCAAGGATTATTTTGACTCCTATAAATTTTGGAGGCACATAATATAATCTTAATCTCTCACTTTTCTCTGAGCTTCAAGCTCACATAACCCAAGGCCCAGTGAGTACCTTAGGCCACTCACTTTCCAGCACAATATCCTTCCCATTCTGCCTGTCAATGTTTCTTGCATAGCCTTACTCCCAGGCCTAATAAAACTGCCCTAACACAGGCTCCCCTGGCCTTTCACCAAGATGATTAAAATTGTTCCCCAGTTGGGCTCCTTGTTTTCTGTCTTGCACAAATAAAATCCATATCCTTTATCAAATTCCCAATTCAAACTGTTTAAAACACAGATATGAGCCTGTTTTCTCAGTGTTGAAATTATTCAGTGTCTATCTTTCTAAAAATTTATAAGATTAAAAAGAAAATCCTTGGTTAGTTGGACATTGCCCACGTCTCCAGTTTTAATGGCCTACTCTTCTCAGCCTGGCCCTTGAGATTTGCAGGGCAGACCACATGCTGTTCCCTGCCCTCTTGCCTTTGAGCATGCTAATTGCCCATGCCTGGAACTCCCTGTCCTCCCTGCTCATTCTTGACGTAATTCCTACTTGTTTCAGGATTCAGCTCTGGCATAGTCCTCTCCCAGTGGTCTTCTTGACTATACCACCAGGATTACACACACATCTGTTGTATTCCCTTGGCACCCTGGTCATACTCTACGTAACCTCGACTCACATTGTGCATGAAATGTTATGCTTAAGCATCCGTGTCCTGATTAGACTCTAAGTTCCTCCAGGGGTAGAAGTATGCAACTCCATTGTATCCCTGGGCAGAGGTGCAGTGCCTAACACCGAGTAGGGAGAGAATAAATTTTTCTTGACCTCACTGCCAGACCCCATGCTATATGCCAGCAATATGGATATGCACACTACATTGGCCCTGCCTCAGGGAGCCCATGTTGGACAGTGGGAGACTTAGGTACCTGGTAAGTCCCATCCCCACACAATAGGATGTGAGATGCACACAGGAAGTGGAAACCCCCAACTCAGCCTGAGGAAGGAGAGCCGAGAGAAGGGTCAGAAAATACTCCTCCATGAGATGAACCTTCAGCTCTTTTCTTCACTTACCCTCTTCTGCACTTTTACTTCTTCAATTAAGGGCACACAATCCCTTCAAAACCTGACCAGAGAAGCATAGGACTAGTTCATTGACGAGCTCATGAGATCCTGAGCTTTCCCTGGGAGCTGTTGCTTTCATCTGGCTTCTGCAAGTGTTTAAGCCAAGGAGAAAGTACACTTGTGTTTGCCAGGGACTTGCAAAATGTGCTCCTGACTGGCAAAACACAAAAAGCTTTAAAAAGTGGGGAAATTGTACTGCAAGCACTGCCATCTGATAATAGCAAACAGGCTCACGTTTGTGCAGAAACTGGTAGAAAGGCACTTGCTACATAGTAAGTATGTGGCCGATAAGAGAACTAAATGACAGTATTGCCAAATGTCACTTGTAGATATGCACTTCACACCTACTGACTTTGGATGAAGTTGCCTACATGGAGCTGAGGGAGGATTTGGCTCCAAGTGTGCAATTTGTCCACGGCTACAACTCTGACTGTTGAGAAAACAGCAGCTTGCAATTGGAGGTATGGTCTGGGCACATCAACTGGATTTCTCGTCCTATCTCTCGGGCTCCCTCATGCCTGGAGCACAACGTAGGCCATTTTATTTACTTTCAGGGCTGTGTGGTACCAGACTTGCAGCAGACCAGCCCCAAAGGGGAGCTCAGCATATTTTTCCAAGAGTCCCCATTGCTAGAAACTCAGAATGGAGTTGACACAAATCTAATGAAATGAAAGAGCTCTCTTATCCTCCCCTGAATCCCAGAAAGCAGTAGCGTTTGGAAAATTGTGTTCTAAACGAGTTGACAAGGGCAGGAGTTCAGTAGAAGCTAGCTATGAATCTATATATATTTGAAGATTTCAACTCACCTCCCTTCTCTCTGCTGTTTGAAGATAAATCATGTTCAGTTTTAGGGAGTTTAGTTTAAATATCATGCATGTACACCTGAGGATTCTTTTCAAAAAAAGAAAAGAAGAAGAAGAAAGGAGAGCTTTAAGAGCCATGTTGGTAATGGACAATAAAATAAAATATAGAAATTTAAAAATGAATGAAAGTGGTTTCCTTAATCAAGGAAATTTCTATCCTTAGAAATTAGAAGAAGAAACAACTTTGGCAAATCATATGACTATGGACTCAAAATTTGCTGGTGCCTGCGGAATTCAGAGGTTATTATTACCACTACTATGACTTATATAACTCTGTGTTAACTTGAATTTTATTAATGAGAGAGGGGCCCAGCTGAGACTGCCTTTATGCCAGATATGAAAAATATTCAGCTAACCAGATTGGTATGATAAACAATGTTGGAAGCGTGGAGAAGTGGTCTATAAAAGGAACATTTGTGAAGCACCTGATATTTTGTGCTTTACACTGTGTGGACACAGAAATGTTTCTTGCCACAAGCATGATGGAGTTGGAAAACTATAGCACACATTTGTGGAACAAATATAAATTAACTTTGAGGTCTTGGACAGATTTAATCTCTCTTTTCTTCAGTTTCCTTGTCTAGAAAATGGGGATAGTTGCCTCAAAAACTTGTTCTGTCAATTAATTATGATAACATCATGCCTGGGATGTTGTGAGTAAGTCATACAATGAGCGTGCGTTACTATTAAGGCAGGAGAATTAAAGTATTACATCAAAGCAGGTAATAAATGGTGATTAAGAGCAAGGCCTTAGAAGTTGCATGGTCCCTATTTCAAATATGTATTGACTACTAACCAGGTGCCAGGCATTAGCTACATGCTGCTTATTCAATGGTGAACAAAAGTGTGAGCCCTCTGCTGTGATCGAGTAAATAGCTTCCTGTCCACAGCAGGAGAATAAACAAGTAAACAAACAATAATGGTACCCAAAATGGTAGTTCCTTCTCGCAGAGATTCTGGTTTTTTTCAAAGCCTGGGTTGAAATCCCAAACATTTCTGTGTGTCCATGGTGACTGAGAAGCGTGCCTTGTAGTGGGTAGATACAGAGATGCTCCTGTGGTTTAGAAGCCACTTAGGATTGTCAGGGGAGGAGGGTTGGCTGTGGCTCTCATGTCTTGCTGATAGCTCTGATCACTTATGGAGGGAATGCCTTATTTTGTGGCTTCAACGAGGAAACACTTGTAGCTTGTTTATTCCTTAGTGTGACCAACCACCCTGGCTTCCCGAGGGCTGAAAGGATTTCCAGTACTTGGAACTATCAGTGTTAACCCTGGGAAAGTCTCAGGCAAAGAAAGACAAGTTGTTCACACTAGTTATGTTATCCATTTGTCCATCGTCAGATCCAGAAATATATAATTTCACCTTGTGAAAAGTTCTATAAAGAAAGAGAATAGGATGCTATAAGAGTGAATTGCAAGAGGGACCTTATGTAGACTGGGTGGGAATTATCTCTGATGAGACAGCATTTAAGCTGAGACCTCAGACATGAGTAGGGCCTTAAGTTTAGCTCCTTTGTTTCTTATGAATTGCTCCATCTTAGGGAAGTCATATAACCCTTGCTACTGTAGTTTCTTCATCTGTAAGAAGTGGATAATCATCATACCCAATCATGCTTCTTGAACCCAATCATATCATACTTCATTCAATATTTTTGAGAATTAACTAAAATAAATCATGTAAATAACTTAAAAGATTACCTGGCTGTTGGTTTTTGATTCATTCCATTTTAGTAAAATAGACTTAAAATTAATGAGACTTGTTTTATGGCCTGACATATGGTATATCCTGGAGAATGTTCCATGTGCACTTGATAAGAATATATATTCTGTTGTTGAGTGTTGAATAAATGTCTGTAAGGTCTAGTTGTCTTATAGTGTTGTTCAAGATTTGTATTTTTTGTTGATCATCTGCTAATTCTTTTACCCATTTTTGAAAGTGGGTTATTGAAATTTTCATCTATTATTGTTGAATTGTCTATTTCTTTAATTCTGTCAGGTTTTTTTTTTAGAATTTTTTTTAAAGATTTTTTTTTTTTTTATTTTACAGAGAGAGACAGCGAGAGAGGGAACACAAGCAGGGGGAGTGGGAGAGGGAGAAGCAGGCTTCCCGCTGAGCAGGGAGCACGATGCAGGGCTCGATCCCAGGACCCTGGGATCATGACCTGGGGCCAAAGGCAGATGCTTAATGACTGAGCCACCCAAGCACCCCTAATTCTGTCAGTTTTTGCTGCAAGTATTTTGGGATGCTATTGTTAGGTGCATATACGTTTATAATTGCTATATCTTCTTGATGGATTGACTCTTTTATCATTGTAAAATGTCTGCATTTCTAGTAACAATTTTGGTTTTAACATGTATTTTCTCTAATATTCGTTTGGTTTCTATTTGCATGATACATCTTTTTACTACCAACCTATTTGTGTCTTGAAAGTGCATCTATTGCAAACAGCATATAATTGGATTATATATTTTTCTGAATTGGATTGTTCAATTCATTTACATTAAATGAAATTACTGATAAAGTAGAATATACATCTGCTGTTTTGCTATTTGTTTTCTATATGTCTTCTGTCTTTAATGTTTCATCCATTACAGTCTTCTTTTGTGTAATATGGTTATTTTCTAGTGTTATTTTCAATATAATTTCAGTAGTATACAAATCTTTGCTCTTATGTAGCTCCATTTCCTCCCCCTCTTTTTGCTACTATTGTCATGGAAATATCTTTATCCACTGTATGTTATTCAACACATATTTACAAGTGTTATTTGTGCAGTTGTCTTTTAAATCAGATAGGAGAAAAAATGAGTTACAAGTGAATAAACAAAAAGCTTATACCATGTTTTATATTTACCTATATAGTTACCATTACCAGTGCTTTTTATGACTTTATATAAATTCAAGTTATTGTCTAGTGTCAACTTTTTTTTCCAACATGAAGGGCTTCCTTCAGTATCTCTTGTGGGGCAGAAAAGCAAGCAAATAAATTCTCTCAGTTTTTATCTTAAATTCTACTTCATCTCTGAAGGATAGTGTTGCTAGATAGAGAATTCTTGGTTGACAGTCTTTTTTCTTTTAGCATTTTGATTATATCATATCACTACTTTCTGGCCTCTGATGAGAAATCAGCTTGTTAGTTAGTCTTACTGAGGATCCTCTGTGTATGATATGTTGCTTCTCTCTTGATTCTTTCAAGATTCTTTCTTTGTCCTGGGCTTTCAGCGATTTGAATATGATGTGTCTAGCTGTGGATCTTTTTGAGTTTATCTCACCTGGAGTTTTTTTGAGTTGATTGGATATATAGATTGATGGTTTTCTTTAAATTGGGAAGTTTCAGCATTAATTCCTCAAATATTCTTTCTGCCCCTTTCTCCTGCTCTCTTCTCTTCCTCTGGGTCTTTCATTATGCATATGTTAATCTACTTAATGCTCTGAGGCTATATTCATTTTCCTTTATTCTTTTTTCTTTCTGTTCTCTAGACTAGATTATTTCAATTGACCTATCTTCAAGCTCACTAAATTTTTTTTGAAATCATTTTATTTCTGAAATGTACATGTATATGAGTTGGTGATAGTCCTAGACACCACTTCCCCAAAACTCAACATCACACACACACACACCCCCACACACACCCCTTCTCTGATACCTTTTATATCATGAAATGCAGATTATATTTATTATTATTATTATTACTTGTGTATCTAGTATAATTGACACACAATGTTACATCAGTTTTAGGTGTACAACATAGTGATTCAACAGGTTTATACACTATCCTGTGCTCACCACAAGTGTAGCTGCCATGTCCCCATACAACACTATCACATTGCCACTGATTATATTCCCTTTGCTGTACCTTTTATTCCTGTGATTTATTCATTCCATAACTGGAGGCCTGTACCTCCCACTCCCCTTCATCCATTTTACCCATCCCCTCACACCCCCTTCCCCACCAGTAGCTCTCAGTTTGTTCTCTGTATTTATAGGTCTGATTCTGTTTTTTGTTTGTCTATCTATTTGTTTTGATTTTTATATTCCACATGTAAGTGAAATCATATAGTATTTGTCTTTCTCTTACTTATTTCACTTAGCATAATACCCCCATAGATCTATCCATGTTGTTGCAAATGGCAAGACCTCATCCTTTTATGTGGCTGAGTAATATTCCTTTGTATATGTGTACCACAGCTTCTTTATCCATTCATCTATCCATAAACACTTGGGTTGCTTCCACATCTTGGCTATTGTAAATAATGCTGCAATAAACATAGGGGTGCAGATATCTTTTCAAATTAGTGTTTTTGGTTTTTCTTTGGTGGGGGGTAAATACCCAGTAAAAGCTCACTAATTTTTTATTCTGCCTGCTCAAATCTTATGTTGACTTCCTGTAGTCAGTTTTACATTTCCTTTATTATACTTTTAATCTCCAGAACTCCTATTTGGTTTCCTTTTATAATTTCTACCTTTTTATTGACATACTCTCTTTGGTGACCATTCTTTGACCATATTTAAAATAGCTAATTTTAAAGTTATTGTTTAAGTCCCAACATTTGGCCTGCCTCAGGGACAGTTTCTATTGATTGCTTTTTTTCCTGTGTGTCTATGGGCCATAACTTCTTGTTTCTTTATTTGTCTCCTGCTTTTTGTTGAAAACTGAACATTTTAGCTAATATAATGTGGCAATCCTGGAAATCAGATTCTTCCTCCCCCCCCGCCCCGCCCCAGGGTTGCTATTGGTGTTTATTGTTTTTTAGTGACTTTTCTGAACAAATTCTGTAAACTCTGAATTCTTTTTTGTGTATGACCACTGAAGTCTCTGCTCAGGTCTCTTAATGGTCAGCTAATAATTGGATAGAGATTTCCTTAAATGCCTGGAACTAATTAGTCCCCCAGTTTTTGTTTTTTTTAAATTTTTTTTTTTAAAGATTTTATTTACTTATTTGACAGAGAGAGACACAGCGAGAGAGGGAACACAAGCAGGGGGAGCAGGAGAGGGAGAAGCAGGCTTCCCGCCAAGCAGGGAGCCTGATGCGGGGCTCGATCCCAGGACGCTGGGATCACGACCTGAGCCGAAGGCAGACGCTTAACGACTGAGCCACCCAGGCGCCCCTAGTCCCCCAGTTTTTGCCAGGAGCTCTATGTATGTACTGGGGAACACCTTCAACATTCAGCTAGGCTACTTCTTCTTAATCTTCATTTTCTGCTTGCAGAGAATGTCAAGTTTAGTAAGAGGTTAGAGTTTCTTAGGTCTTCCTGAACATGCACACGGTCCTGGCCATATATACTACACATGCACATGGGCCTCTAGATTACTAGGAATATGTTGGGGATTTTCATAGCCTCCCCATCTTTTCCTTTTAAGCTTTTGCTGAGTCCATTGTCTGAATTATTGCCCACTGCCTCAGGTGGCTACAGTGTTAAACAGTTGCCTCTGATTTTTTTTTGGAGGGGGGCAAACACCCTTGGGACAAAGGCTTTTCACACTAAATGAGCTGTAAATCATGTCATATAAAGATAGCCATGCAAATAGGGTCTTCTGAGGAACCCCTAGACAGGTCAAATAATGACCAATTCTCTAGGAATGGGGCTTTGAAGAAGCTCCAGCTCCATTCTGCCCCTTGGGAAGGCTGCCGGACTGCTGGTTTTAACAGTGATAGTGGCTGTCAGTTTTCAAGAGTGCTGTAAATTTAGGGCTGGGGGTGGAAATAGGGCAAGTTAAAACACCATGAAGCTTGCTCTTCTTTTTTTTTTTTTTTTAAAGATTTTATTTATTTATTTGAGACAGAGAGAATGAGAGGCAGAGAGCATGAGAGGGAGGAGGGTCAGAGGGAGAAGCAGACTCCCTGCCGAGCAGGGAGCCCGATGCGGGACTCGATCCAGGGACTTCAGGATCATGACCTGAGCCGAAGGCTTAACCAACTGAGCCACCCAGGCACCCTGAAGCTTGCTCTTCTTAACAAGATTTATCCTTTAACAGCAACAAAAAGTTCTATGAATTGCTACAAGCCTTCTGCTAATATTCAGTTATAAAGAAGTAAATTCTGATATTTGCCAGTGTTCTCATTGCTTTTATGGAAGAGAGACTTTTTGGAGCTTACCAACATTTTCATGGATGCGACCTCTCACTATTGAGTGACTCAGTAAATGGTGTTTATTTATTGTTATCAGTTAGCAGAGGAACCTCATGAGATGAACATCATTCTCATATTAGAAATAATAATGAAGCAAAAAGGAAGCAAAATATTTGGTGTCTTCCACCCCCTTTGGCTTCACTTTCCCCATTTCATCAGCCAGTATGGCTCCCCCATCAAAGTGGCATCCTCAGGAAGAGATTTGATATTAGTCAATTTTGTCAGATTAATCAATTATATAGATTTCAGGTCATATGTTTCTTCTCCCAGGAAACTGTGTACTGAGTCAAAGCATGTCTTTATTCTCTTAAAGCAATTTGAAGCATCAGTTAGAAAAGTGGAATTTTGTTTTTAAGGCAGGGAAGCCCTTGAGATGCCTGAAATAGCATTATATGGGCAGGAGACCTTAGTCTTGTTAGTGGGTCCAGTTTGGAGTCCAACTCCACCCGTGGGCATGGAGATCAGCCAGGGCTCCTGTGAGATGATTAGGGCACTGCCTCAGGGGTGTGGAGTGAAGGGAGTAGAAATAGCCTGGAAAACCGATTGACATTCTTGGGGGGATGTAGTAAGGACTGGCTTCATAACATGCAGCCAACAAACTCAAAATTGGATATGAAAATCAATAGCAGAAACCCATGGCTGTACCTTAGGATCAGAAATGTCCTAGGAGCATCTTACTCAGAAAACCAAAATTGTCAAACCCTCTTGTTCTCTTGTTGGTATAGCAAACAGACAATATTTCAGAAAACAAATCTCTGGAAATGATTTTCTTCAATGGATCTAGCTGCAGAAATGATGTACTTCCATAAATGGCAATTATTTCAAGGATGATCTCAAAGAAGACTCTATTTTAAGTGGAGGAAATATTCTATCTCATAACCTGGACCAATCCTGTACCAGAAATACTAACTGTTCAAATTCCAGTATGTGTACTGTGGTCACTAGAGATGAACCATGCAAAGATCCAGAAATCTAAGACTTGAGAAACATTTTTAAAAAGATATGTATTGTTTAATAGGGTTAGAGCATCATCAGAGCATCTGAGCAAGGGTTGCCCCAGTAGTGCTTCTCACTGCTAGCAAATATTCTCATAGTGCTTGGGAAGCAGGCGTGCCAAACTGGGAAATTCAGCACCATCTCAGACACAAACTAGAGCCAGCTGTGTCTTTGCCACCTTTTCCATCTTTATTTTTTTGCTTTGCATTGTTTTGCTTTGGGAGAAGAGGGAGCAAAAGCCTGCTGTGAATCTGGTGTTTACTTGTAGTGACATAGACCTATGGGATCATATGACTTCATAAATAGTTTTATGAATGAGGAAGGTGAAGCCCAGGGGGTTTGAGTGACTATCTAATAGAATTCAGAAGAATCAGAGAGCTGGACTTAAACCCATACCTGTGATTCCTTTTGGCCAGTGCTTGTTCCATTTTCCTGCTCTACCTTACATAATCCATTTGGGTGAAATATAACATAGAGGTGAGAGAACCTGAACATGCATGGAAATCTCCGTAAGTGTGTTTGACCTTATTATGTGCACTTTGGTTACAGGATTCATACTACCTGAAAAAAAAAATCAAGCGCATATAATAGAGAACATCACTTAGTGTGGACCCTCTGTCGACACCAATACAATCTGTGTTGAACGATACTCTTTTAGTTCATAAATAAATATATTTAAGGGGGCGCCTGGGTGGCTCAGTCGTTAAGCGTCTGCCTTCGGCTCAGGTCGTGATCCCAGGGTCCTGGGATCGAGCCCCACATCGGGCTCTCTGCTCGGCGGGAAGCCTGCTTCTCCCCTCCTTCTCCCCCTGCTTGTGTTCCTTCTCTTGCTATGTCTCTCTCTGTCAAATAAATAAATAAAATCTTTAAAAATAAATAAATAAATAAATATATTTAAGAATGATGACTCACCTTGATTGTTGATTTGTTGGAATTAACTCCAATTCAGGCGAAAGAACTTGGACCCCATTTACCAGATTAAAGGGAACGAAATACCATGCAAATTGCTAAGAGAAGTTCTGGGTCTGTTGAACATGCAAATAGTTTATTAATAATTTGGTAGTTTATTTCCCCTCTAGCTCAGTTTGCTCATGGTCTGCTTGAAACTAAGTGACCTTTCAGATTTCTTCAAAATCTATGATGCTTGATTGGATGCCATTGCAAAAAAGATTTGTTACTAATAGTCAAGATGAAACTCAACAGACTCAGAAAGATGACCTCAAAGCTGACAGTACTTAGGATTTTCAATGATAAAGAGGAAGACACAGAAGGACCAGTATTAAAAGCTCCTGTTTAGAGGGTTAAAAAATAAGTAATGTAGCGTATTATGCATTGTGATTATAAACTGCTGAATTGGCATTTGCTGTGACAAGAGTCTCCAATTTATTGGATGCATGTCATTGGAATTTGCCCTTTCTTTTATGTGTCTTTCCATGATGAATGCCAGTGCTGGGAAATGAAGAGCTCTTACCCTTTTCATACTTTGCTGAATGCTGGCGAACTTGCCAATTGATGCTTCTGTAATTTTTGCTTCAAGGTCACCTGAGGGGACAGAGTCATCCAAACAAGGTCACTGACTATGTTGAAAGCTAATAGTTGTTTCTTGAAAAGAAAAGTCATGGAAAAATTAGGACATTGTGGAAATAATTACTATAAGATGGAAAATGGATCAAGAGAATATTTTCTTTCAATAATGTAATTCATTTACAATACAATGTGATAAATAGTGCTTGGACAACTAAGGTCATTTGGTCTGCTCTGAGTAATTCAATTAGGAGAAATCTGAAAGTGGTAAGTGCATGGTAGGTGGGAGCTGTAAAAGCACTGGACTGTTAATAATTTGAGACTTTCTCATCCCTTTATGTGGATGAAAGTGGATCAATTATGTGAACATGCAGGTCTCCGTATTGTCCTCATTTTGTGTATGGGTCCTGAGGGAGATTGCACAAGGACCCCAAATGGTGAGGCAGAGCTTTGCCTTTTGGAAGAGGTTCACTGTCTTCAATGTGATTTTCAATCCAGGAAAAATGCAATAACTGTTTTTTTTTTTTTCTTTTCAAGTCATAATTTCAATGTCCTGAGAACATAGAACTCTTTTGACTCACAGTGGCTCCTAAGAACTAGGACAAACATTCAACTGCAATTTGGGGAAACTTATAATATGATAGCAAGCTTGGGCTGGCCAAGATTTCCTGAGAGTGCAGACCCAATGAGCATGGGGGTTAGGCTTTTAGTGCATTTTCCACAAGGAATCCTTAGATTTAGTAGGCTTCTCTCTACCATCCAGCAGACTGGGGGTGGACTCTAAATTTAATTTAGCCCAAGGCAAATCTGCTAACAGTGTTCATGTTTTTCAAATGGAAAAATTAGAATACATGATTTGACAATTATAAATACATTTCTGAGGACAATGAGATTGTCCCCCAAAATTCCAGAAATGTGATCAGCACACATATGAACTGCATTTCAAAGGTACATAGAACTTTTAAAAATTTGTATCAAGTATCTGATTGTTATAACATATATCTACTTATCTATAGCATGACTTGTATCTAAATGACTATGAATTAACTATACTCTTTTGATTCTGTTCTTCATCAGTGAAGCTAAGTTGCACACAAAAAAGCAAACTGTCTAGACACCACTGTTTCCTAATGGCTTTTCTTAGTATTAGTGTAGCAGGGCTCTTGGCTGTTAAGTGCAATGCCTTGTGCCAAATGTCAGTTGACTTAAAAAATTTTTTTTGAACATGTCTGAAAAACCACATTGATCATTTGGAAAATCTAAATGGTGTATGTGTTAGAGTATGCAGATCTCCTGATGACATTTTATTTTAAGGAGAGCTGAAAGTGGTTAAAATTATTTGTAAAATAGTTCATACTAAAATTCTTGTATAGATATGGAAAAGAATTTGTTGTGCCCATTCTCTCCGGGGCTAAAAGAAAAAATTCTTATCTGAGTCTGATATACTTTCACCTACCAGGGAAAAAGTAGGAAAAAAGGAAAGAAGAAATACTTTACAAGAGTAGCAAAATGATCCTTGTTTATAAAACCATTCTGGAAATTAGCTTCTTGCTCTTCTTTCTTCACTTGGAAATCTCTTGAGTTCCCTTAATATGGACATTTACCCACATCTTGCCTTCAGTTTTCTCCTGTTTATCACAATTTATCCTCTGAAGATTTCATCCTTTCCTATGACTTTAATTGTTTCCTCCCGAGAGCTGATTTCTCCAATCAAAAACTTAATAAATTTTTGTTTTGGGTCTTAGTCCTATATTGCCATCAGCCACTAAAATGCAGTGACTTCAAGTTGGTAGCCCAAAATTGGAGGTGTTGGGAACATATACACCAGAGAAATTGGCAAAATCTACAAATTCCACTCCCCTCCCCTGAAGGCAGTTGTTTAATATTTACCTGTCACTTCAAACACAACATGTATAAAATAGAATTTGTTTATTAAACCAGCCATCTTTCACCACACTCAGATTATCGCTTGTTGCCTTATTCTACCCAATTTCTTAATGTTGATTGCCTGTGGACCCAGTCCTTGGTCCTCTTCTCTTCTCTGCCTCATCTCTACTCGCTCCTTTGGTAATTTCATCCTGTCTCGTGGCTTTATGTAGATTATATGCTGAGCACATCCCCAGTTATGTCTTCATCTCAGACCTCTCTGCAGACCCCTACATACCATCACCAATTGAACATGGTGAACTTGGATAGCTAATAGACATCTTGAGCTTGACATGCACTGAACTGCATGCACACATCTGCTCCAACCTCAGTCCTCTCTATCTTAGTTTATAGCAACTCTATCTTTCTAGTTGTCCAGGCCAAAAAAAAATAAAAAACAAAAAACAAAAACAACAAAACAACAAAAACCCTTTGACTCATCCTTAATTCCTGTCTTTCTTTCAATTTGTCAGGAGGAAATCCCATTGGTTTCATTATGAAAATATATCCTGCTCACTTCTGAACACCTCCTTTGCTGGATCCAGGTGTGACCATTGTCTTGTCTCACTTGGATTCCTGCTGTGCCCTCCTCAGGGATCTCCCTGTTCTATCCTTGCTCCTTTACAATTTTCCTCAATGCACCCTCAGCATATTTCCCTTAAAAATGTAAGTCAGATCATGTTATTCTTTGAATCAAATGCTCCAGTGGCTTCTATTTTACTCAGAGGGAAAGCCGAAGCCCTAATGATGGCCTGTAAATGCCTTCAAGATTTACCCCAGATTTACTGTGATTTCATTTCCTATTCTACCCCCTCTTGCTTACTCTGAAGTAGGTATACTACCATTCTTGTTGTTCATTGAACTTGCTATATATGCTCCTGTTATTCCTTCTGCTTGGAATATTTTCCCCCCAGATACAAGCATGGCTAATTTCTTCCATCTCTTTCATGGCTTTGCTCTTATCACCTCTCTTCAATGAAGTAAACCCTGACAACCTTATTGAATATAGCATCCTGTCCCACCTCTTCCCTCAGTGCTGATACCCCCATACCCTGCTCTACTTTTTCCATAACACTTAACATCTTCAAACATGCTACATCATTTCTATTTTTATGATACCTATTGTTTATTTGTCTCCCCCACCTAGAAGTTACATGAGAGCAGGACTGTTGGCCGTTTGCTTCCCTGATTTATGTAGAGCATGAAGAGCTATGACTGGCATGCAGTGGAAACTGTATAAATACCTATGAATGAATGATCTGCCTTGGAAGACAGTTCATCTTTGACATTTATTTCCTTTCCATTTTCAATCGATACTGAAATCCGACCTTTTCTAAGTCCTTCCTTGGTGGCTTTTCCTCTAAAGTGCTCAAAGAATAGGATAGGTTCTACACGAGTCAGCCACCTTTAGGGTTTTGGTCCAGAAGCTGAGGCTGGCATGAGGGCTATGTTTATCTGAAATAATCAAGTACAGAAAGAGTACAAGAATGAGTGCTGAATATCAAATCGGGAAGTAGAACTTACTTTAAGTCCAAGAGGCATGTGGAACTTGCCTGGAAACAGACAACAAAGCTAAAGGGTCAGAAGACTGGACTACCAGGATGATGCAGCAGGGGAAGCAAGGTGTGAAGACAGCAACAACAGCCATAAGTAGGCCTATGGGTATATTTCTATCAGCCTGCAAACCCTGCTATGTGTGGTTGGGTCGTCTGATAAAGCTGTAATAGTGGTCGTTGGTTCTGTCTTTCCGATGGTTCTTCCATTCATTCTGTCCTTTATGTTCCTTCTGTTACCTCAACCCCGGCAAACGTGAGGAATAGCCTGTTCTTTGTGAGCACAGCTCTCTAACCCAACATTTACCTCAATACCAGATTCATTTTCCAGATCACAGTGTCGATTCTGTCCCTCCTTCCTTTTAAAATTCTTTAGTGTCTCCTCATTGGTTACTGGATAAGGGCCTGACTTGTTAGTCTAGACTTCAAGGTTTGACCCCAACCTAGATTTTGAAACTTCTTTTTGCCTTACTTCTCTATAATCAATTATGTATTCATTCATTCAACAAATTTTTATTGACCCATAGTATGTGCCAGGAATGAGCAAATTTTCTTATCATACTTACACCATTCCCTAAGTCTACATTATATGTTCTTATTTCTGCCACTTTCCTAATGCGATCCTATTTTCCTGGAATGTTCTTTTTCATCACATCTCTGACTATAGAAATCATATTTATCTTTTAATACATAGTTAAAATGCCTTGTCTTCCACATTATCAGCCCTGACCATATCCATAATGGCCCCATCTTCTGATACAGACTTACCATGGCATCCACACCGATGGATAATCTTCTCCCTCCTGTTACCGCTGGCTTGGATCCCTTGCTGCACCCCTCCTCTCCGGTTAAGTGAATCTACTTGTTATCCCTGAGCATGCCATACCCTCTTTACCTCAGGCTCACATTCTTCTCTTGGCTTGTAGAACTCTTACTCCTTCTTCGGCCGTTAAAATGAGTTCAGAACATTTCTCTGTCTCCTTCCCACCCTCGAATCAAGTCCTAACAATCCCTCCTCTCTTTGGACATTCTCAGCATCTGGCTTTGTGTGCATTGAGGTACCTGTTTCCTACGTTTTGTATTCATTGGATTATTGACATGCCTTTTCCCTCATGTGGCTTGAAGCTCATTTGGACCACAGGAACCATATTCTCTTTGGTTCTCTATCCCCACAGTATGTAGCCCAATTCTCTGTTCATAAGAAAGCCTTCAGTAAGTGTGGAATGAAAGAATGCAGAATGTGGAATGAATATTTGACTTTATATGTTAATAGTCACGACAAATATCAGATATGTAAAAGTTTAATACCTGGTATTTGGTCTCAGGTATATAGTCTCACACATATAAACTGCATTGGATTCTATTATATATAATGCAGTCACATAATACATTCTATATATATATATATACACACATGTATATATATCTATGTATATACATATATATGTATATATATACATGTCTGTGTATGTATAAAATATATCATAATAAGTTTCTACTATATATCTGGTCTGTATGTATGTGTATAGTAGATATATATGTGTGTGTGTGTGTATACACATGTGTGTGTATATATATAATACTGTATTAAATCTATACCATTTTATATAATACAGTCA
Source organism: Neomonachus schauinslandi (assembly GCF_002201575.2). Lineage (NCBI taxonomy): Eukaryota > Metazoa > Chordata > Mammalia > Carnivora > Phocidae > Neomonachus > Neomonachus schauinslandi. The sequence continues at coordinate 14,107,820 of NC_058405.1, read as the reverse complement.
TATAGTACAGTCTTTCTGTAGAGATACATATAGAAATACATCTCTATATATACACACACATAAGCATGTATGTATATATATAAAATTTGGCATGCAGTCCCTAGTACATAATAGAAATTTAATGCCATTGCCTTCCCTTGGGCTAAATGTATCAAGAAAGCTCAATAGTTAACTAACAGGAAGTACAGGTCAGAGCATCATGGTCTCATGGCTGTCTAGTGCAGACCACGGGCCACGTGTGTGAAAGTGGTGACCTGGGTGGTGTTGGCACAGGGAACATGCTATGAGCTGTGAGAGTATCTCATAAGCTTCCCGATGGGGTCAGAAACAGTGGTGCTTTTCCAGTTCCTGACCTTGTCCCTTTGTCCCACGTGTTCTGACACTGTGTCTGTCAGGCCAACCCTCTTATTAGTTCCTGACTCTCTTTTCATCTCGGGGAGCAATCGTCTCTCCAAGAAGAGGTTAGGCCTTCTGGAACACTGGCAAAGGTAGTGCCAGGGCATGCTAGATGACTCTTCTGTGTGAAAAAAGGATTTCCCTGAGTGTAAATCCATCCGTCCACCTGACCCCCATTCAAACATAGATAATTCACTCCCTGCCAGTCACCACATCAGTGAATCCCCATCTGCAGTCTGAGGCCCAGAAACAGATGCATAAACACACGTTTTCTTTCCTTTCCACCCTCCTCTTCTCTTCCTTCCCACCTGTCCTCCTCTCCTTTCCTTCCCTTTCTGTCTGCCCACCTATCTCTTGCCTTCTAGTTCCTTAAGATATGGCTCTGCTTTGATGTACTTTGTACACACAATACAACATTCTGATGGTTAAAATAACCGTTGTCACCTTCTATTGAATTGTTGATATGAAGGCTTATGGATTGAAAGCATCTCACCTATTTGTTCTTGTTTGTACAGTGCATTAGAAATATTTTTTGTATGCTTCTTTGGAAGAAAGATGGAATTCAAACAGGTAATTAGCAATCTGTGAATTATGCCTCTAGTCTTTGAAGACCTTTGTGGGCTATGGTTCTGAAAATATTGCTGCAGTCAGCAATAGGACTCTTGATTACTCTAAAACTGAATTTAAAAAGGCATTGCTGGCCATGTTTGATCTCATGTTTGGTAGCTCTTTAGAAATGCCATAAAAACAAGCAGCACTGCTAGAGGAAGTGAGGAGGATTTTCTAATGGTATCACAAAGTTCAAATCACATCATAATAATCATCAGTGGATTGACAACCAAATTCTCATGGTTGACTGCTGTGCAAGAAAATAAAAATGCTTTTGAAAAGACATATTTTTTTTAAATGTCACTACTATTTGGGGTCTGGTGTTTGTTAAAATCTTTTCTGAGGTAAATGTGAAGTCAGGAGATCCTCACTTCATTACTCATCCTGGTCTTGAACCAAGAAGTTTGGAAGGACCCAATTGTCTATTCATGGAGCATGACTGATTGTTACCTTCCACCCCTTCCCAAAGAAACTGAGGCTGAATTGTAGGCAATGTATAAAATCTTTAGAAACTTTTGTGTTTAAAATCACCACCTGCAAAAAATAAATATTCTGATTGAAGCAAAGGAAATCTATAGTGAACCAGACCCTCTGTGGTCCATTTTTAATTATGAATGTAAGAACACATTCCATCTTTATCTCTTTTACACATACTAGATGTGCCTGTTCCTCAAGCCATCATTATTAGGAAACAGCCTGGAGTTAACGTGTCTGAAGCAATTATTTAATTTGACAAGGGCAGTATCAATTTTTCCCCTCAAGAGTTTACATTACAAAATGTTGAAGAAGGAACTTCTTGGTTGAGTTGGCTGGCTTAGCAACAATTTTTGTTATTTTTAAGGTGTTTATAAGTGAGGTAATAGCTCACCTGAGCCCTTAGGACACTATTAAATTTATATTTTCTCTCTGCCAATATCTGTAAGGGGAGAGTAAAATGAGCATCTTAGTTCCTTACTGTACGCTTTTCAATGCAACTGGTCGTCCACCTTCCTTGAGGGGGCTAAATCAGGGGACATTGCAGATGTGCTAAAAAAATGTGCAAAGTCTAGTTCAATAGGGCATACCAAAGTGTTTAGAACACACAAGATTACTGCTGATCTCCAGGAGGATGAATGCATTAGAAAATATCATTACTGATGTTCAAAACATCATTGAATTCTTACTTGAAACTTGTAAACAGGCTGCAAAAGGGAGGCTTGCTGATTTTTGTTCAGGTTTTCTTCATTTGTATCTATCCCAAAATAGTTAGTCTTCTTGGAAGTCTATAAAAACAACAACAACAGCAACAACTAGTCCTTTCATTTACAAGATTGTTCGAAGACCGTCTGTTATATCAGTAATGAGCTGTTTCCAGGAAGAAAATACTGATTGTATGCACTGAAGAGTATCATTGCTAGTGCTGAGAAAAACCAGGCATTGTGGGTGAAGAGTAAAATGAAACTCTACCAAACACACACAGATCTAGTCCCTCCCATATGTGCCACATGCACATTTTGGTCCTGGAAACTGGGTGAGGATGGCTGGGAAAGAAGGAGAGACAGACAATTTGATGATAGAAAGTAAAGATGTGTCTTCTAACACTTGTTTACTTGTCAGCCTTCTATCATGCTGTTCAGGGCTCTCTATAGATTCTGGAAGAAGATCCAGCATCTCAAGAACAAAGAAGTGGGCTGAGCATAGTTCATGCTAGTAAAAGATGTCACTCATTTTCATTGTTATTATGATTACCACAATTATAATTCAGAATCTGTGGTTGCCAAGAGGAAATTAGATAATGTATAAAACATAGCAATAGATATAATCCCCTCCAGAGCTTCCAATTTAGACTCCTATTTCTGTGCCTTTGTTCATAACCTGAGAGAATTATGAAGATCATCTTTGGTCTATGTTTGAAAAAGCATTATTACAAATAACTCATGTCATTTTTAAAAAGGCAGGAAAAATAAATTATAGCAATGGGACTAGATGCCAGGTATAGTTAAAAGTTATACGCTGAGTTGAGCAGAGCAGACCACTAATGCAATTAGCAATTTATTCTCCATTAATGCTTTCCATCCATGATTTCTCAGAATACTTTACAATATCCCAATTATATCACACACCCTTCCATTTATTATAGGGAAACCTCATTTTATTCCTATCACAAATCAGAAGTTCAGATCTGTAAATTATTAGATAGTGAACTGATCTTCAAAAGATAGACCAAAAATACATTGTTGGAACTCATTCTCAATCCTATTTCAAACTTCTACTCACTTTGGGACTAGAATAAGGATCAGGAACCTAAATGAAACCTAAGTATGATGGTATGGAAGAGGTGTGTTTGGGGCCAAGGCTCTGGGCTTAAAATAAGGGCTACCATAAAGCTTTCTTCTTTTGGCGAGTGCTCCGCTCTGAGCCATTCCATAGTAGAATGGGAGAAAGAGGGGCGAAAGAGGGGCAAAAGAGGGATGCTGGTTGGGTCCTTCAACAAACTGGCTATACTGAGAAACTAGGGCTAATGTGCCTGAGTTCCAAGTATTTAGGTGGGTTCTAAATCTTAAATCTCATAGCAAACTGACTGGATTTATGTATATTATACCTAAAACAATGTCATTATTGCTCTAAAGCCATATTTGGAATGCCTCTCCACTGGATGCTGGTTGTCAAAACCTAGATGTGTTAGAGCCAAATGGATTACTCAGACTTCCTTTAATTTGTGTGTGTGTGTGTGTGTGTGTGTGTGTGTGTGTGTGTAAAAGAGAGAGAGAGAATGCATGTATCTCTATGGCTGTTTTTTTGTTTTTGTTTTTGTTTTTGTTTTTTTTCTGGAACATGCCTCACATAGTAAAGCAAGAAAAGAAGAAAGGTAAAATTCAGCCAGCTCTAATATTTATTCAGTACAAGCAAAAAGAGACACTCTTTTCCTATTTTCATTTATTGCAAGGCAAAATTGTAAAAATAATAAGGATAATTTTAGAAAGAGAAAGACATCTAGAACTCATTCACTTTTAAGATGAAACAAGAAGGGACTGGAACAAGAATGCAAAAGTGTATCTTGTCATCATTGTTTCAAAAGAAATTTTTGGGGAAGGGGCGCCTGCGTGGCTCAGTCGTTAAGCGTCTGCCTTTGGCTCAGGTCATGATCCCAGGATCCTGGGATGGAGCCCTGCCTCGGGCTCCCTGCTCAGCAGGAAGCCTGCTTCTCCCTCTCCCACTCCCCCTGCTTGTGTTCACTCTCTCACTGTCTCTCTGTCTGTCAAATAAATAAATAAAATCTTTAAAATAAAAAAAAGAACGAAAAAAAAGAAAATTTTGGGGAAGTCTGAAAAGTGCTTTGCTGTGAGTGCTGGTGATTTAGAGATGCTATTGGCAACTTTTGCAGAAGGAACTTTTGTGAAGAAGCTGCCTGGCTGTGGTCATGCTGACACCAGAAGTGTTCAGTGGAGTCTTTCAGAATTGTGTATGGCAGTAGACGTGGAAAAAGAAGTGGAGAGAGAGGGATGGGAGCACGTCTGTTCTAAAACTCTATTTTAACACGTGCAAATTCAGTATTCAAAGTTACCATCCAGACAATTGTGAAGAAGAAGGGGCACACCATGACCAGTAATGGAACTCAGGCTTAAATAAAATGATTAAGAGGCATTGGCCATAAAGAAGCACATCAAAACTGAAGCAACATCAGTTGCATGCAACTTTACCCACATCAAGATTAAGAACATTCCTGGCATTCTAGAATGTTCAGTTGTACACTTCCCCCAGAGGTACTAATGATTTTTTACTTCTATCACCATTGATTAATTATGCCTTATTACTGATGTTGATAAAAATGAAATAACACTGTGTGAACTTTTTGTGTGTGTCTGGTGCCTCAACATGATATCTTATGAGATTTAGTCACATTATTTTATGTATTGTTAACTTGTTTAATTTTAATGCTGTCTACTAATCTATTTTATGTCACAATTTCTTTATCTGCTCTTCCATTAATAAACATTTGGGTTGTTTCCAATTTCTGGCTATTATGAATGAGAATTCTCTGAACATTCCCATACATGTCTTTTGATGGATATATGCACTTGTTTCTCTTCGGACTATGCCTAGGAGTGTGATTGCTGGATCATAGGGTAATAATGGCAAACAGTTTTTCAAATTTGTTTGCACCAGTTTGGCTTCCTCAAGGAAGACATGAATGTTCAAGTTTCTCCACATGCTTGCCAACAGTGATATTATCAATCTTCTGGATTTAGCTATGCTAAAAGGAATGTTTAATTTTCATTTCATTAATAATTAATTATATTGGTTTTTGCTAATTGGTTATGTGGATATTCTTTTTTGTATAGTGCCTGTATGTTGTATATTTGTCCAATTTAAAAAGTAGGTTTGTGGGGTACCTGGGTGACTCAGTCGGTTGAGCATCTGACTCTTGATTTAGGCTCAGGTCATGATCTCAGGGTCATGAGATCAAGCCCTCATTGGGTTCCGTGCTGGTTGTGGGAGTCTCCTTGGGATTCTATCTCTCCCTCTCCCTTGCCCCTCCCCCTCCTTCAAAAAAAATTAGGTTTAACTTTTTCTTACTAATTTGTAGGAGTTTCTGAGATATACTAAACTAAGCTTTGTGTTGGATATTTGTATTATAAATATCTTCTCTTCCTCTTGGATTATTTTTCATTCCTGGTATCTTTTGATAAATTAGTTCTTAAATTTAATGAGTTATAATTTATCATTTTTTCTTTGATATATATTGCTTTTGCATACTAATTAAGAAATTATTTTCTACTCTAAGGTATGAACATATTCTGTTTTCTTCTGGAAAAAAATTTTTTTTCACATTTGGTTTCTTGGGCTATTTCATGTTAGTTTTTAAATATGGTGTAAAATAATGGGGCAAGGGTCTTTTTTTTCCCTCATATAGATACTCAAGTTCTGTAGAGCCATTTCTTGAAAATAATTTTTTTCCTACTGAATTTTAGTGGCATCTTTGTCAAATCAATTGACTGTATATGTGTGCATCTATTTCTGGACTGCCTATTCTGTGTACGCATAGTCTTTTGCAAATTTCTTTTCCACTTAGTATATTATGGTTATATTTTTATGATAATAAATATTCAACATAATGCCCTTTTAATGAATAGACAGGATTTAATTTATAGATACACTAAAATTTACTTACTCCCCATGGCTTATGAATTCACTTATTAAATTTATTTTCTCTCTTATGTATACTGAATCATTATGAATTTTCCATACAAAAGCTGTAAGAATATCAAGACAATTAAATTTTTAATGAAGAGAAGCTCTATTATATACTGTGAAGTGCATTAACATAGCATCAAAAGAACTGCATTCCAATGAAGATTCTGCCATTTTACTTGGTCTCATCTATAATTTGGGCACAATAACACCTACTTCTCAGAATTATAACAGAATATAGCACATTAATGGACATGAAAATGCTTTGACAATTATAAATTATTATAAAAACATCTTTCCTTATTGATAAATAATAAAAGCTTGACAAGCATAATATCATTTTAGCTTATTTGACAAACATAAAGTCATTCAAGCTTGTTTATGAGGAAATGGACCTAACCTGGGACAAGACTCTAATGTGGAAGAGACCTCCAATCTTCAGTAACTTTAAATTGTAGTAACCTTTTAAACATTAAGTACGTGTCTTAGCTCCAAAATTGGAGCCATCCTAAATCTGTAATTGTTAGGTTAATCAAATAAATGATTTCAAAGTTTCAAGAAGTACTTCCACTGTGTTCCTTGTCATCACCTGATGAGGCATGGCACGCAGACTTGCTCGCCTAGATTGCAAAAATCAATGAAGGTGTCTCAGACATAAATTCAAAGACCTGGGAAAATGATGAGAATAAAACAGCCCATAAATTTACTATGGTTGGAGTCAGATAATTATGCATTGCTTGGACACAATGACATTGCAAAAGGATGGTCCTCTTAGACATTTTAGAATGGTCTGCAGGAGACATGATGACCTTGACATCTTCAGCCTTCCCAAAGTAGAGAGCAACAAAGATGTGTCTGCCTTTGCTCATTCCAAGGTGTTACTCCTCACACTTAGCTCCTTGGATAGTTCTCAGGCCTACATTCCTGAGTTTCAGGGAAATATGGATTTATTCAGAGCACTAGTCCCAGTCCTGTGACATTTTAGTTAACACAGTGTCCTGCTTGTTGCATGTTAGCCAGTGGAAATAATAACCTAAATGACATGGAAACAGTGCATTTCCTAAAAATTGAATGACTGGAATTGGATGCAATTCTATTCATAGTGAATACAATCTATCATTACAAGTATTTTGAAAGCACAGACTTTGGAAGAAGAGTACGTGTTATTGGTGGGCAAGGAGAAGATAAAATGTCCACAATAAGCTGCTGAAAAGAAGCAATGAGTCATTACTTGTAGGTGCAGGGTACAACAGAGTCATGAAATTGTTGAGGGTAAAATGTCACATATCTGTTTTGTTGGCATATCAGTCACTGATCTGGTTCACAGTTTTGTGAACAATAAGAAAAAAGTGCACTCTCCTTTAGTTTTAGGAGAAAGACTATTATGACAAGAATAGTGAAACATTCTTTAAATTTTTCTTGTATCCTTAGAACTAATAGGGTATCTGAAATCATCAAAACCATAGTAAAAGAAGATAAAGTGACTGAGAAACTAAAAATCACTTATTTGTGTTCTCCTAGAATAGTTAAACATTTAATTCCAAATTGAAGAGATAACCTAAAAGGAAAGCTATCCAAAGAATAGGGTGTTAAAACTTCTTTATCTCATTACCTATTCTCACAACTGTTTAGTTAAGGGAGAGGGTGTCTTCATGAACTTTGTAATTTAAATCCTTGACGTGCTAATTAATGAGGAAAAAAAAGTCACAGCTTCTTTGGTGTTTTGTGGTATCTATGTACTGTCTAGAAGAAATGCAACTTAGATGCAGACACAAAGAGCTTGAGAATAAAAGGGTTGGAAAAAGATTCACTGTGAAACAGTAACCATAACGGATCTGGAGTAGTTATATTAATATCAAAAAAAGTAAACCTCAATATAATAAATATCATTAGAAACAAAGAAAGACATTTCATAATGTTAAAAGGGTCAACATGTTAGAAAGATATAATCATTATAAATGTATACACACCTAATAATAGAGACCTCCAATACTTAAAGCAAAAATAACAGAGTTGAAAGGAGAAATACACAGTTAAAAAATGGTTGGAGATTTCAGTACTGCACTCCAATAATCAATATAACATAACAGAAAAACAGCAAAGGTATAAAAGACTGAACAACATTACTAACCAGTGTTACTTAACTGATATTGTAGCACATTTCACTCAATAACTATAGAGCACGTATTTTTGGAATGGAATATTCTACAGGATAGACTATATGCTGGCCCATGCAATAATTCTCAGTATGATTTTTAAAAATTGAAATCATGCAAAGTGTATTTTCTGACCACAACAAAATTAGATATCCACAACAGAAAGAAATATGTGTCAAATATTGGGGTACTGATATACTTCTAAATAACCCATGGGTCAAAGAAGAAACCAAAAATGGAATAAAAAATGATTTTGAGTTGAATGAAAACTAAAACAAAGCAGGTAGAAACTATGGAATGCAATTAAAGCAATACTTAGAGGGAAATTTATAACTCTAGATGCTTATAACACCAAAGAAGAAGGTTTCCAATCCCAATAATCTAAGCTTCCATCTTAAAAAAGAAATAGAAAAAGGAAAGCAAACTAAATCCAGAATAAGAAGAAGGAAGGGAATAATAAAGATTAAAGTAGAAAACTGTGTGTTTACAAATTACTGAAATGGACTCAAGAAGAAATAGAAAGTCAGAAAGGATGAGTAAGTAATTACAATTAAATTACAAGTAATTTAATTAGTAATTTAAAGTCTTCCCACAAACAAAAGTCCTGCCTCTTATGTCCTCAATAGTGCATTCTGTCAAATGCCTAAAGTGATAACAATTTTTACGAACTCATAAAATAGATGAAAAGGGAACAATTCTCATCTCATTTTTTTTTTTCAGGCCAGAATTACTCTGATACCAAAGATAGACAAAAACATCGCAAGAAAAGAAAACTATAGATGGATGTCCCTCAAAAATATAGATGCAAAACTCCTCAACAAAATATTAGCAAAACAAATTCAGTGGCGTATCAAAAAGGATTCTATACCATGAGTGTGTGAGATTTGCCTTAGGAGTGCATACTTGGTGTTACAGCTGAAAACCAACTAATTGAATAACCATATTAATAGAATAAAGAACAGAAACAACATGGCTATCTCAGTAGACACAGAAAACACATTTGGTATATACATTTCTGGTCAGGGATATACATTTACTTTGGAAAACATTTTGGGAGCTCCCTAAAAAGTTGAGTATATCCTTACCACACAGTCTTGTAGTGCCAAGTTCCACTTCTAGGAATCTACACAAGAGAAGTAAAAAAATATGTACACACAAAGAATTGTATGTGAATGTTTACAGCAGCAGCATTCATAATAGTCCCCAACTGGAAGCAACCCAAATGCCTATGAATTTCAAAATGTGGTGTATCCATATAATTAAATGCTATTCAGCAATAAAAAAGGAACAAAATACTGGTACATTCTACAGCATGGATAAACCACAAAAACATTACCCTAAGTGAAAGAAGCCACACAAAAACACAAATCTCTATAATATTTGATTCCATTTATATGAGATGTCCAGATCCTGAGACAGAGAGGAGATCAATGGTTGCCTGTGTTCGGATGTTGAAGCAGGATTGAGTACAGACTCGGGAATTTTTTGGAGTGATAGAAATGGTCGAAAATTGACTTGTGATGGTTGCCAACTCTGGAAATTCATAAAAATCATTTAATTCTACGAATGCAATGGGTGAATTTTATGGTATGTGAATTATACCTTAAAAATGATATAAAAAGTCTTAGTATTTTCATCTGTAAAAAAAGGGATATACACTTGTGTGTGTGTGTATAAGGAATGAGATAATTCATAGAAACAACTCTACAGTGTTTGACAGAGTAACAGTGAGTCCACATTTGTTATCATCATCATCCTCCTCCTCTTTCTGTTCCTCCTCCTCATCTTTATACTGAATCTAAACATCAGTCTTCAAGACTGTAGTTTTGAACTGGGCAGCAGAAAATACTATCCAAGCTGGTATAGATTGGTAACGTTCAAAATTAATGGTCTCTAACTGGCTGAATGCTTTGATGCCTCGTGGCAATTCTCTGGCTCTCACTCTGAACCTTCTATTCTTTTCACAAAGCTCTTCAAAACCCCATCTCTGTCCTGCTACCTCCTACTTCACGGAGAATAGCATGTCTATGAAGGGATCCTTTGAAAATATTTCTGCATCTCCAGTGATCTTTCCATCTTCTTTCTCCCAGTGTCAAAATTTCCCCGTCTCCTTTTCTTGGGCAATTCTTGCTTCTGCCCTGGATGAAGTCCTTTGACTTCCTCAGAGACCTTATCAGCATTTTTCCATTAATAAACAAAATAAAAAATATTTGCCAATCCAAAGCTCCTTTTCATTCTTTGTTTGTCCATTCATGCCTTCACTGATGTATCCAACAAATTTTTATTGGATGCCTACATTGTGCCAAATACCTTCCCAAGGTTAAGAGACATGATGGTCAGTAAGAGAGAAATGGCCCTTGCTCTCATGGAGCTTATACACTTCAGGAGAAACAGTAGTTAAAAATAGTTAGAAGAAGGGTGCCTGAGTGGTTCAGTCAGGTGATGATCCCAGGATCGTGGGATCAAGCCCCACGTCTGGGCTCCCTGCTCTGAAGGGAGCCTGCTTCTCCTTCTCCCTCTGCCGCTCCCCCTGTTTGTGTTCTCTCTCTCAAATAAATAAATAAATCTTTAAATAAACTAAAAATAGTTAGAAGACTAATTAACTAACTTTAATTATTAATAAGTACAATGAAGGAAAAATATGGGAATACTGAGAGAATATATAGTGGAAGCTCCAGGGATAGATCACTGAGAGTTATATTTAAAATGAATTGTGAAGTATGAATAGGATCTAACAGGCAGTTGGAGATGTAGGACAGGGGGGTAGGGAAAGGAATTCCCAGCAAAGGGACCAATATGTACAAATGTCTTGAAGCCAAATATAGGAGAATTGCCTGGGTTTGGGACTAGAGAGGCATAATTGGGTCCCAGCTCTGCCACTAAGTGTCATGATGTGGTCATGAGCTATGAGTGACAGAGCCCATCTGAAGATCTAAGAGCACAGTAGTCTTACTATCTTGCATGAATAACTTCATACTTTTCATATATTATCTCGCCTAGTCCCCACAGTAACTCTAGGTATTATTACCTTCACTTTGAAATGTGGGATCAGAGATTCATAGGGCTTGATTCGCTCAAGGACATTGACTAGTAAGTGTTAACACAGGCTTTACTAAGTCTTTTGGAATAAGTTATGTCACGGTGATTTTGGCATACAGCAAGAGCTCGATCTGATTTCTTTTTTACCTATTTCTTTCTTTTGCCCTTTCCTTTGACATCAGAGGACCATCATCAATTCATTGAAATATATTACATTCATGCTGATTTTTTTCTGGTATTCTTTTCTTTCCAATATTTTTGTTAGATTAAGATTTTGCTACTATTAAGCAGGGATATGGTTAATTTTTAAGTGGCTGAGTGTGTTTTCTTTTTCTCTTTATGATCGCTGCTGTTTAATATCACAGTTAGAAGGGCACGGCAATATTTTTGAGCTTCAGCTTCCTTATTTCTATAACACAAGGGGTTTGATCTAGAGAGTAAGTATGGTCATTTCCATCTCTAATAGGCTGTGAATGTATCTTCTGGACTTATGTGTAACTTCCGAAATTTTACTTCTTTATCAAATAATAGTTATACTTTATGCCTTCATGAGAATAAGTAGATGAAAGTCATTCATATAACTATTTCATCTTGTTTCAAGATATAGAATTTGTAGATAGGATGATGCATCTAGTTAGGTGACATTTTTATATAGAATAAATTTATGAGCCAACACATTTGAAGTTTACACTGTAAGACATTTAGGTGTCTTAAAGGATAATATCAATACATTTTAATTATACAGTGTCATCTGTGATGAATTACACCAGTATATTTGCCGATGTTTTGTTATGTAGGATGTCATTTAATCATGGAATCAAAAACGTCTTTCTCATGCTAAGATAGATGGTCTTTTAAGCCAAGATAAACAACAGATTTCCATTTGTATTTGTTTTATTTATGATACTCACAAGATACTATGACTATGGATTGTGCATAGAGTAATTTATATTTTGCTAATGCCAAGGTCTATAAACAGTATTGAATATGAAGTAAAAGTACATTTGTAAGGCTGTATTTAAACACAGAAATAGATAACCGAAAGTAGCCACCACTTCAGGTAGATTTTTCTATTCTCTTAATATCTAACTTTAACTTGTAACAAATGTTCTGAAAGGGTCAGTATCCAATTAAACTCTTGTACTAAATGTTGAATGCAGAAGCAGTTGCTTCTTTACAGAAAATATGCCTTCTGGAAACTTCTAAAATGCATGTCATCTTTTGAGTATAAAAAAGCACATTTGTTATCCTAGTTCAGAGATAATTGCTTGGCATTAGGTTGGTTGGGACATAAATTTTACTCGTTTCTGTCAGCTAGTGTGTCAACTTCCTAAACTCCATCTCCATCTGCCTCTCCAGTGACAAGCCGAATATCATTCTGCCTTCCGCCAAGATGATAATGACTCGTAAATGTAAATTTCATTGAAATCACACGTGTGGAAACATTTATTAACTTTTCTTTCTTTTTTTAAAGAATAGAGAAATCAGATGGGTTGATCCTAGTTCAATAACATTATATAAAAAATCCCTTGCAAACTAATTTGCTTTCCTTGTTACAATGGTGTAAACATATTATTGGTTTCCTCCCCCCCTCCTTTTTTTTTTTTTTTTGTAAGAATTATACATGCATTTGGCTGTCAGGGCTTTAGATATAATAGTCTCATAGAAGAGGTACTTACTATGCCTTCCTCTAGGTTGAGGGAGAGAGGTAGGGAGACTAGCCACCTGCGTATGCCCTTATGCCAGGATTCTTGTTTCTAAGCCCAGAAGCCACAATTTAACACCACAGACGGTGACTCTAAGGGAAATGCCTTTAATAAAAATGGCTGTTATTTTCAAAGTACCGACTGCTTTTGTTTTTTTCCTAATGTTCACCAAGTCCTAACTATTTGCCATGCTCTGTTTTAAGCTATTTGAACATATTAACTCCTTTTAATCCTGACAAGAATGCTTTGAGATAGATACCTTCATGACGCCCATTTTGCAGATGAGAAAACCAAGGCACAGATAGGTCTCTCACACACACTCACGCATAACTGGTGAGAGGTGAAGCCGGGATTTGAACCCAGGCAGTCTGGTCGGGTGGAACCTACCCTTTTATACACGACATGTTGGTTTTGTGTTTGTTTACCTTTTAGCATACTGTCTTAGTCAGTCCTGAGAAAAACCTAATCATGCAGAATGAGAAAACTGATGATCAAAAAGTTTAGACAATGTCCTTGAGTGTACACAGCTAATGGAATTAAGTGGCAAAGTGATGTCTAGTTGACACTAAGGCGCATGCTCAGAACGCGTTCTGGCATCCTAAGAGGCGCCACCCACTGGCCCATTCTCTGCAGGGCATGGCGCTGCTGAAGGGGGCAGGGTAGGAAAACCTCTCAGTGTTACTGTCCCTGCATCCCATCCTATGCCTGGAAAAATCCTGTCTGGGGGCTGCTGAACTGGCCGGTGCACGCTCAGTGCTGTGGCCCACCAGTTCTGGGAAAAAGGGAAGGCAGAAATGGGAGGTGAGCACACAAGTGTAACTCGCCCCTCCCCCCCTGCGCCTTTTTTTTTTTTTTTTGGTATTAGGTACATTTGGTATTATGTACATTCAACCTGTTCATCCAGCCTTTAAAAAAAAGAAAAGAAAAAAAAGGCAATGTAGTTTTCTTATAAAGATATGAGATCCTGGCACATTAGTCTTACATTTACCCTTGAGGATAAGAACTCTTGCTGTTAAGAAGTGAGCTATAAAATATGGATACCATGTCTCAAGTATTTAAGGATAAAGTGATAAACATGCAGATGGGGCCATTAATGAACATTAATTGCTTTAAATTAGGTTTTATTGTGCAGTGGGTAAATTGGAAAGTACACATTTGCATTGGTAATAGAAAATTAATTTAAATGCTTCAGGAAGCAAAATATCACCTGATGTGCTAAAACCTGTTATTTGTGGTAGACTTAAAAGAAAACTGGAAGGGCACTGTGTATTCAGATAAAATAAAATAAAATAAAACTATGTTAAACAATGCCGGAGGCACACACATGTGTAAATACCTCCTTAGGTGTAAACCCTGGCTAGCTACTGAGTTTGCTTAGGCCAAGAAAGGTCCCAGATGGCAGCTGGCTTAATGTTAACGTGTTTACTGCACTGTGTCGATAAAGCATGGTGGTAATGTAATGGTGCACGGTAAATCTAGGAGTTACATGGGCCCTCAGGAGGTCATTGGATCCTTCCTCCTCCCTCCAGGGAGGACATGTCTTGAAATCTTCCAGAACAGATTGTTACCAACCCACATCTTATAAGTGCTCAGAGGGATGATGTGGCTCCCCTTCCTCAGTGGCCCATTTCTAGCCAAGACCCAGCTGCGTAAGGAAGTCCTCATTCATGCACCTCGTAGTCTCTCCAGCGATAGTTTAAACCTCTGTTTTCTTATTTTATTTCTGAACAGCTGGATATAAGATTTGGTGGCTCTTCAACTTTCCTATACTTGGATATACTTTTCTTCTCTTGACCACTTAAAAAAAATTTTTTTTTAATATTTGTATCGTTTTGCCCTGGATCCGGCTCTGAAAGGGATAGTATTTAAAAATGTTAAAATTTCGGGCGCCTGGGTGGCTCAGTTGGTTAAGCGATTGCCTTGGGCTCAGGTCATGATCCTGGAGTCCCTGGATCGAGTCCCGCATTGGGCTCCCTGCTCAGCAAGGAACCTGCTTCTCCCTCTGACCCTCCCTTCTCTCATGTGCTCTCTCTCTCTCGTTCTCTCTGTCTCAAAAAAAAAAAAAATCTTTAAAAAAAAAATGGAATAATATAGTATGTAACCTTTTAAAAAAAAAAAGTTAAAATTTCGGGCGCCTGGGTGGCTCAGTTGGTTAAGCGACTGCCTTCGGCTCAGGTCATGATGCTGGAGTCCCTGGATCGAGTCCTGCATCGGGCTCCCTGCTCAGCAAGGAACCTGCTTCTCCCTCTGACCCTCCCCCCTCCCATATGCTCGCTCTCTCTCGTTCTCTCTGTCTCAAATAAAAAAAAAAAAAAAAAATCTTTAAAAAAAATGGAATAATACAGTATGTAACCTTTTAAAAAAAATGTTAAAATTTCTCTAGCAGCTGGAGGAAATTGTCATCAGAGTTGTCATACTGACTTAGCCAGTGGTGCTGGTGTTCCTTAAGACCAGGAAGAGTGAGAGAGACGTGGGTCTGGGAGACAGAGCAGGGAACTGAGGATTAAGTAGCAGAGAATACACTGATGTGGGGTTGAGGGGACAAAATGAGGCTAGAGACTTACATGTGAGAGCCATCATCAGTTCATAGATTATTTTCAAAACGGTGGGATTGAATGAGCTAACTGAAGGAGTAGATGTAGAAAGTGAAGTTACATATAAAAAGAACTGAGCCTCGAGCCTCGGGGCACTTTGGCATTTTGAGATCTGAAAAGAGAGGGATGAACCTGCAAAGAAGACTCAGAAGAAGTGAGGCCAGGGATGAATGGGAAAATTAGGAGAATGTGGTGTCCTGGAAACCAAATAAAGAAATGCTTTAAGAGGATGGGAGTGGCCAGCTGTGTTTGATGCTGCTGGGAGGTCAAATGACAGAAGGTCCTTGTTGACCTTGGCAAAGTCATTTTTAGTGGTGTAATAGGGACAAAGTCTGTTTGAGGTAGATTCAAGAGACAACGGCAGATGAAAAGCAGAGCTAGGTGAATACAGACATCCTTTTCAGGGAGTTTAATAGAAAGGGGAATAGAGAGCAGGATGGCAGCAGAGGAGAATGTGAGATCAAGAGTAAATGTTTTTCAGGGATGAGATCTACCAGCAAGAATGTATACTAGTGGGAACGATTCAGTAGAAGAGAGAAATGATGATGCTGGAGAGAAAGGAAATGCCAGGGAGGGGATGGTATCCAGTGCACACGAGTGGAGTATTTTGACCCTACATCTATCCAGGATGGTTCATCTATGCTTACCAGATGGAAGCTAGATATATGAATAAAGATGGAGGAGGTTTAAAGATTGGGCTTATTGAATAATATATTGAACTCTTCTTTATTGATATTTGAATCAGATTTGTTTCAGGTAATCAAATATTTTCTTAGTTCTTTGAATAATCCATTGGCCCTTGGTAGAGGGCCTGCTGTGCTAAATGGATAATGAACAGCTAACATAAAAAGAATGTATTGTGGTATTTGTGCAGCCAAAGATCTTATAAGTGCTTTTTGCCAGGCATAGCTGTCCTCCTTGGGGTCCACCACTGATGCTCCTTGGCCATACCATCCTATACCTGGGATCAGACCCCCCAGTGCAAACAAGAACAAGCTATGAACTTTAACAGGGTTTTCCTGAACACTTAGAGAAAATGAAGGCAAATTTAAGCTCCACATAAAACAAAATATAGCAAAAGAAAGGAAACATAATTCCTTTCTGGATTGTCTGTGAACAATACATAGTGACAGTAAAGTAAATATTGACTAACCATTTGGCAGGATGGGAAGTGTGTGTGAGTGGTACAAGAGAGTAAAAGCTTTATATTCTACACTATGGAGCCAACACATAATATTTACAATGAAAAACTTAACAGAAGTATAAACATGGTGTTCAGAAATGTGGGCATAAATGACAAGGAAAAATATTTGAAAGTGGCTACTGTGGAAGAGCAACTATTACAGATGGAGCTGGTGGGGCAGGGAGTGCTGATTTCACCGTAAGTTATGTAATAGTCTAACTTAAAACTATTATTTTGTTTTTATTTTTACTTTATTTTTTTAAGGATTTCATTTATTTATTTGATATATATAGAGAGAGAGAGAGAGAGAGAGATTGAGTGAGAGAGAGAAAATGCATGAGTCTGGGGAGATGGAGAAGCAGACTTCCTGCTGAGCAGGGAGCCCGATGAGGGGCTTGATCCCAGGACCCAAGATCATAACCTAAGCTGAAGGCAGATGCTTAACCAACTGAGCCACCCAGGCACCCCTATTATTTTGTTTTTAGATGTTACTTTGATAAAAATATTTTAAGACTGAATAAATTATAACAGCATTAAGGGCTGAATTGTGCCTGTCCCAAAATTTATATGTTGAGGTTCTGAACCACATTACTTCAGAATATGACGCTATTTGGAGACAGGTTGTTTAAAGAGTGATTAAATTAAAATGAGGCCATAAGGGTGGAGCCCAGTCCAAGAAGACTGGTATCCTTAGAAGAGGAAATTTGGACACAAGACAGAAGGAAGGCCATGTGAAGACACAGGCAGAAGACACCATCTACAGGCCAAAGAGAGAGGCCTCAGAAGAAACTAACTCTACCAGCATCTTTGACTCAGACTTCCAGCTTCCAGATCTGTGACAAAAGCAATGTCTGTCGTGTAAGCCCCCCAGTCAATGGTACTTTGTTATGGCAGCCCTAGGAAACTAATACGCTTGGGAACTCCTTTATGGCAGTTGTCCTATGGAGGACATGGATCCAGGACCCATCCTGGTGATTAAGTATTGATTCAGTTGAAGGCATTTGCCACTGTCAGTCCTCTGGGGGGACAGGGTAACTTCTGGGGCAGGAAATGAGCAGTCTTGAAATACATAAGGCCAGCATCTTCAAGTCTGTCTCTGCTTTGTCTTCACATTACGTTCTTCTCTGTGTGTGTTAATTTTCCCTCTGCCTCTCTCTTATAAGGGCACTTATGGTTGCTTTTAGGGCCCACTGGGATAATCCAGAATAATCTCCTCATCCCAAGAGCCTTAACTTAATCACATTTGCAAGAACCCTTTTTCCAAATTTACCATTCCCCAGATTAGGAACTGATATCTTTGGGTAACCATTGTTCAGCCATCTAGAGGAGGTAGCTAGTATTTTATTGCTCAAAGCTAATAGAATCTTCCCTTCTGAAATTTCAAAATGATGTGCTTTGGTGTTAGTTTCTGTCAATCATTTGCTTTGTAGGCACTTTGTGAGCAATTTAATCTGGAAACTCATGTCCTTTATTTCAGGGATATTTTCTTTATTGATTCTTTGAACTTTTTTCTCCTATGTCTTCCCGATTCTTTGAACTTTTTTCTCCTAAGTATTCTGAAGTAATGTGGTTCCCTATGTCTTTGTCAAGAGTTCCTACCTGTCAGTTTTGCAACCTCCTGGTTCTTCCAGGTGAATTCTGTGGTCACTTAGGTTTTCTCTTGTCTTTTCTGGTCCTTGAACTTTTTGCTCCAGTTCCTGAGAGCATTCATCTTAGATCCTCTAAACATCCTATCGATATTTTACATTTCTGATATTAAAATTTTAATATCTAAGAATAGTGTTCCTGACTTTCATTACATCCAATTCTTGTTTCATATCCACAATATTTTCTCATCTCCGAGGTTTTTTTTAATAAATTTTTTTAACTTTCCATATCATCTTTTTTTCTCCCAAGGGCTTTAAAAATTCAGTTTGTTTGTTTTTACCTCTCTCACTTATGTGGGAAGATTTCTTCAATGCCTGGATGTTTGCTCAAACTTAGTAGTGAAGTAATGCACACTTATAAGGTGATTACAGTGAGTCCGCTCTTTTGATGGGTGACCTCTGACCTCCAAGTGTCTGTTTCTATAACTGTTTTTTCCCTTTAGGTGGTCTTTGCTCTTAGAGAGAAACCCTCTAACTTTCTGGGGGGGGCGTGTGAGTGAAGCTGCTAGTATTGTGGGAGCTGAGTGGGGAAGGGGGCCAGCTTTTCACCACATATGAGCAGACTTTCACTTAGTCCTCCATGGCCCTCAAATGGACTTGTTGTTCCTGAGTTCACAGGCTCTGATTTAGTCTCAGCAGAGTCAACATTCCTTCTTTAAGATGGGGAAAAGCCATGGAAACACATGGCACCTCCAACTTCTGAGCCTTTTTCCGTTCAGCAGGTGCTCAGTTGCTTGCTTCTTCTTGGCCTGGCCCCATCCCCTCCCCAGTCATCCCTCCCTCACACACAGATGTGCAGTGCAGCTCTGCTCTCAAAACTTGTGTTGATATTCTTACTTGCCACTGTGTCCTTTTCCATTCTCAAAAGATACGTCCTTGTGCGTTTATGTCCTTTTTTATTCCTTTACTATTTTTCAAAATTTCTTTAAAAATCATGTTTCAGGAGTAAACAGAGATGCATGCCTGGATTCAACTTACCATGTTTAAGCTTAGTCTGAAATAACAGTAAATTTAGCACCCAAATAATCCATTCTAGCTTTAGCTCTGCCATGCCTAGCCTTCTTCCAGAATAACATGAAGAGAAATTCAGACTTGCATGTCTTATCTTTGGGAAGCTAGTACTTGGACAAGAATATAAAAAACAAACAAAACCAACACACACACACACACACACACACACACCCCTTGTATAAATTGTAATTTTAAGTATAAATTTGATTTTATAAATTAGATCTCCCTTAAACTAAAGCTAAATCTAGATTTGAGAAAATGTATTTTCTAATTTCGAGAGGGAATCATTCTTCACTCTTTTCTAAATATATATAAAATCTCTCTTTCTATTATATACTTTCTATTTATATACTCCCTTTATATATTCAATTTCCAACTCTAAAAGATATATTTTCTATCTAATTCTAAAGAAAGAGCATTTTGGGTATTTCATTGAGTGTCGGGCTTCCTCAAGAATAAAATGGTAAAATGGGCAGGAACTTTCTCATATTTGCAGAATGAAAGGTCCCACTTTTTAGAAGAGAAAAAAACATTTTTTTTCCAACTCCAAAAAACAGTTTTTCCAGTTTCAAAAATGTTGTAAGATCAAGTCTCTCCTGGACATCTAGTTATATAAAAGTGTTTTAAGAAAGCATTGCTCGGGGCGCCTGGGTGGCTCAGATGGTTAAGCGTCTGCCTTCGGCTCAGGTCATGATCCTGGAGTCCTGGGATCGAGTCCCGCATCAGGCTCCCTGCTCCACGGGGAGTCTGCTTCTCCTCCCTCTGACCCCCCTCCCTCTCCTGCTCTCTGTCTCTCGTTCTCTCTCTCTCAAATAAATAAATAAAATCTTTAAAAAAAAAAAAAAAAGAAAGCATTGCTCATCATCAGGAAAATGCAAATCAAAACCACAATGATATATCATTTCACAACTGTTAGAATGGTTATCATCAAAAAGACAAGAGATAAGTATTGGTGAGAAAAGGGAACTCTTGTGCACGGTTGGTGGAAGTGTAAATTGGTGAAGCCATTATGGACAATAGTATGGAGGTTCCTCAAAAAGTCAAAGATAGAACTACCATATGACCCAGCAATCCCACTTCTGGGTATATGTCCAAAGGAAATGAAAACAGGATTTCAAAGAGATATTAGCACTCCTGTGGTCATTGAAGCATTATTAACAGGCAAGATATGGAAACAACCTAAATGTCTGTCAATGGATGAATGGATAGAATTGTGGTATATATACAAGAGAATATTATTCAGAATGAGAAAGAAGGAAATCCTGGTGTTTGCAACAACATGGATGGACTTTGAGAGCATTGTACTAAGTGAAATAAGCCAGACAGAAGAAGATAAACATTGCATGGTATCACTTATATGTAGAACTAAAAAAAAAAAGAAAAGTCAAACTCATGACAACAGAGTAGAAGCATGGTGGCCAGAGAGTGGGAGATGGAAGAAGTAGGGAGAGGTTGGTAAAAGGGTACAAACTTTCAGCTATAGCATAAATAGGGTCTGAGGATCTAAGGTATATCATGGTGACTAGAGTTGACATCATTGTATTGTATAATTAAAAATCACTAAAAGAATAGAACTTAAATATTCTCACCAGAAAGAAGGGAAGGAAAGAAGGAAGGAAGGAAGGAAGGAAGGAAGGGAGTGGGGGAGGGAGGGAGGAAGGAAGAGAAAGGAAGAAAAGAAAGAAAGAAAGAAAGAAAGAAAGAAAGAAAGAAAGAAAGAAA